>NC_053438.1:57591991-57646991 GCF_007990345.1 Gossypium hirsutum | reverse complement strand
CAGTGAAATAGAAATGTCTGTGAAGATGTGGACTACCTGCACCTGGACAGAAAGACTTTATGAAGCTTCACTGTTCCATGGGATTTGCTTTAGGCTTTTCCTACGTAGCTTAGGTGGAAGGCGAAGAATGTCTCATTTCGGGGGGCCGGAGCCATCAGTGAGATACCACTCTGAAAGAGCTAGAATTCTAACCTTGTGTCAGGACCTACGAGCCAATGGACAGTCTTAGGTAGATAGTTTCTATAGGGCGTAGGCCTCTCAAAAGGTAACGGAGGCGTGCAAAGGTTTTCTTAGGCCAGACGGAGATTGGGCATTGAGTGTAAAGGCGGAAGGGAGCTTGATTGCAAGACCCATCCATCGAGCAAGGACGAAAGTTGGCCTTAGTGATCCGACGGTGCCAAGTGGAAGGGTCGTCACTCGACGGATAAAAGTTACTCTAGGGATAATAGACTGATCTTTCCCAATAGCTCACATCTACGGAAAGGTTTGGCACCTTGATGTCGGCTCTTCGCCAACTGAGGCTGTAGTATGTTCCAAGGGTTGGGTTGTTCACCCATTAAAGTGGTAGGTGAGCTGGGTTCAGAACGTTGTGAGACAATTTGGTCCATATCCGGTATGGGCGTTAGAGCATTAAGAGGACATTTTCCTAGTATGAGTGGACCGAGAAGGACGCACCTATGGTGTACCAATTATCGTGCGCACGGTAACGCGGGGTAGCCAAGTACAAAGCTGATAACTACTGAAAGCATCAAGTAGTAAGCCCACCCCAAGATGAGTGCTCTCCTATTTCAACTTCCCAAAGCCTCCCGTAGCTCAGCCGAAACTGCAATGGGTCCTATTTACCTGCATAGATCGAGTGACAGAAGTTTTGAAAATTCAAGAGAATGTCACAGTGTGTCGAGCCTTTTATCATTATGATAGGTGTCAAGTGGAAGTGCAGTGATGTATGCAGTTGAGCCATCCTAATAGACCGGTAGACTTGAACTTGTTCCTACTTGACCCGATCAATTCGATTAGGCACTCGCCATCTATTTTCATTGTTCAACTCTTTGACAACACAAAAAATTTATTGTTCAACTATTTGACAACATGAAAAACCCAACAGCTCTACCCTCCCTTTCTATCTATCCATGGGATGGAAGGGCGGAGGCCTTTGGTGTCCCCTCTAGTCAAGAATTGGGGTATCATAATCACTAGCCAATATTCTTTTCCTTTTCTCGTACACCTTTCTTCGTTTATGGTTCAATATTTTGGTGTCCTAGGCGTAGAGGAACAACACCTATCCATCCCGAACTTGCTGGTTAAACTCTATTGTGGTGACAATACTGTAGGAGAGGTCCTGTGGCAAAATAGCTCGATGCTAGGATGATAAAAAGCTTAACACCTCTCATTCTTATTACTTTTTCATATTGAAAAAGTAATAAGAATGAAAAATGAAAAGGTCGTCTTATTCAAAACCCTAATTATGAAATCCCCTCACTCCCACTTCACACTTTGGAACGTACCATTCTTATAGAGAGAAAGGCACTTTCACAACTTCTTAACCCAAAATGGCTGGGGAGAGAAAATGTTCCTTTTTTAGGGTACTCTTAGGAACAGATCCAATGGAGACGAGGTAGGGCCTATAGCTCAGAGGATTAGAGCACGTGGCTACGAACCACAGTGTCGGGGGTTTGAATCCCTCCTCGCCCACAATCGGCCCAAAAGGGAAGGACCTTTCCCTCTAGGGGTAAGAAAATCATGATCGGGATAGCGAACCCAAAGCTATGGAACTTGGGGGTGAGTCTTTTGTCGAAATGGAGTGGCCTTTTATTTATTATTTATCGTATATTTACTTTTCTGTTTTATATTTTTATATAGTATTACTGACCAAAACAAAATAAAATAAACATATTTTTTTTATTTTACTCCCCGTAACTCTTCCTCGGCCAGGCTTGGGCATAATAGCAGAACAAGTACAAGTATTAGTAGCATAGAAAAAATGCGCTCCTCGTCATTAAATTAATGTATTTACCTGCAGTAATTGTGGCCTCTCGGGAAAATTGATGACTGCATCTTTGAGGCATTTGCTAGTACTAGTCCATTTGAGAATTCTTAATTGGCTAGTTATAAATAGCCCTGGGACTATAGAAAAAAGGATTATCTCGGACACCTACACTGAGGTATTGACGGTGATTCTCAAATATAGCAGAACAGAATGTGATACGGTGAGATAGAATGTAATAGAAACAAAGACACAGGGAACGAGTTACCTGCTCTTAACGGTCAAAGCGAACCCTTTCATTCTGACATTCTAAATTCTTTAATTCAGAATGAATCAAATCTCCTCAAGTAGGATTCGAACCTACGACCAGTCAGTTAACAATCGACTGCTAGGATTCGAACCTACGACCAGTCAGTTAACAATCGACTGCTCTATCGCTGAGCTACTGAGGAGCAACGAGAGATTAAATCTCATAGAGTTCAATTCCTATTCTCAACCTATAACCACTATGAACTCGAAGTTTCCTTCGTAACCTCTAGAACTTCTTCGTAATGGCACCATTCCATGCCTCATTTCATAGGGAACCTCAAAATGGCTTTATTTCATTATATTCCATCCAAATCTCAATTCCATTTTTATATTGTCATTGACATGACATAAGAGATGTCGATTCTAGTCTATCCTTTTCTATTTCTATATATGTATATGGAAAGTTTAAAAATCATCATATAATAATCCAGAAATAGAAAAGAAAAAAGGGAGGTTAATGATGATTTTAAAATCTTTTATACTAGGGAATCTAATATCCTTATACATGACGATAATCAATTCGGTCGTTATGGCCGGATAAAATATTTTAATTAAATATTAAATTTTATTATTATTTGAATTATATAATAAGAATTTTTTAAATATTCTAAAAAATAAAAAATGAAAATCTATAAATATAACATTAATATATAAATTGCATAAAATTAAAATAAAATAAAGTAGTAAATTACTTAAAAAATTAATACATAAAATAAATACAATAATAGATAAAATGAGATGCGACTTCCCCCTAGATATTTTACACTTTCTCCCACAAAAAAACTTGTAATGCCTACTCCGTTTGTAATTCCATCAATTACTCGCCTATCAAAAAAATAAGTTAGTTCTGTCAATCCTCTTATACCTTTTGTTAAGGATGAAGAAAACATATTTATGTAACCACGATTATATGACCAATCATATATAAAATATATCATTTTATCCAATAAAATTCTTTTAGGACCCCTTTTCACAATTAGAAAGTTTAAATTTTGTAAAGATGAATAAAAAGGTTTATATAAAAGGAATGTTGTAAATATTCTGAAACAAGCTATATTCACTGAAAAAGTTGCATTTTTAAAAAATTGATACGAATCCTCAAAATCATTTGAATTTTAATGTAAAAGATTTATAGAGTGAGTTAATAATTTTGATAATATATCCTAATGCATTCCTTCTTGATTAAAAGGAATTGCTATAGCTCCAACAAATAAAGTAAATAGAAGCAATATAAGCATAGGAAATAGCATAGTATTATCTGATTCATGAGGATAAGAAAAAGCCTTCTTGTAGCCAAAATTCGTAATAGTAATAATTTTCCACCAATTGTATATGGCTGCTCATTCTTATTCATTGTTAATGTTAATAAAGGAAATAAACGAAAATTTCTGTTAATTATTTTTTGTTCTTCTTTACCCAATAGTTTTATTAAATAGAAATAGCTACTTTTTTTGCCACTATATTTTTGAAAATGAATGTTTAAATGTCCTTTACAACCAACTGTCACTAAGAATTTCATCTTTGGACCAAAAACAAGCAAGGGGTGGAATACCACAAAGAGAAAGTGTACCTACTAAAAAAGCAATTTGGGTAATGGGCACGTGCTTTCTTAAACTGCCCATAAAAACCATATTCTAGCTTTTCTCTGGAGAATATCCAACAATAGCTTCCATGGAATGAATAATCAATCCGAATGCTAAAAACAACAATGCTTTCGAATAAGCATGAGTAATCAAATGAAATAAAGCGGTTCAATAAGACCCCATACCTAGAGCTAACATCATATAACCCAGTTGAGACATTGTAGAAGAGGCTAAACCCCTCTTAATATCTTTTTGAGCAAGGGCTAGAGTAGCCTCTAATAATATCGTTATTATACCTATAAAAGATATTAGATTCATTAAGTAGGGTATAACTGTAAAAAGAGGAAGTAGGCGGGACACAAGAAAAATTCCCGTAGCTACCATAGTGGCAGCATGTATGAGAGCTGAAATAGGAGTAGGCCCCTCCATGGCATCAGGTAACCATATATGAAGAGGAAATTGTACAGATTTAGCAACTGCGCCAACAAATAATAAAGAGGCACATAAAGTAACAAATAAAAAATGAATCTCATTATTATAAATCAAGTTATTAAATATTTCGAACAAATCTTGAAATTTGAAACTTCCAATTATCCAATAAAAACCTAAGATTCCTAATAATAAACCAAAATTGCCTATCCGATTAGTTACAAACGCTTTTTGACAAGTATTTGCCGCAGCGGGTCGTGTGAACCAAAAACCTATTAATAGATAAGAACACATTCCAACTAATTCCCAAAAAAATAAATTTATATCAAATTCGAACTAGTAACTAATCCCAACATTGAATATTGAACAAACTCATATAAGCAAAAAATCTCAAATATCCTTCATCATGAGACATATAATTGTCACTATAAATAAGAACAAAAATTCCAACAGTAGTGATTAATATTGACATAATAGAGGTAAGTGAATCAATAAAGTAGCCAAACTCGAAAGAAAATCATTATTAATGGTCCAAGACCATACATATTGATAGATAGAACTTCCATTTATTTGCTGAATAGACAGATCGAGCGAAAAAATCATAACTATACTTAACAATAAAATATTGGGAAAAGCCCACATACGACGAAGATTTTTTGTTTCCGTCGGAAAAAGTAGGAGTCTCATTCCTATTAAAATAGGAATGGGAAGTGGAACAAAAGGTATGATCCATGAATATTTATAAGCATGCTCCATAAAAACTTTTTTTGTTATTCTTTCTTAATTAATCGTTTCTGGTTCACTGGCTCTTATCTCTTTTGATTGAAAAGGAGCAATAAAAAAATAGAGCGATTACAAAGTTAACTGGAATTTTCTATTCTTAATTTTTTAATCTTTCACAACTATTTCAAAAATATTCAAATTTCGATGTTAAAAGTAATCAAATGATCTTGCCGAGTTACTAAAATGAAAAACAAAAGAATTCTTTTTTTTTCATTATAGTAATATTTTTCTGAAAATAGCTGTCGAAACCATTTTTATTTTAAAAAACGGGGTCGACTTTTAAAACGAAAATGGAGTCGCCACCAATATTTTTTCGAGGTGTGATCGGGTCACCTTGAGATTAATCATTTTAATAAAAAATTTTGATTTATTAAAATAATGATTTTGGTCTACAAAATTCGAGAAAACGGGCTCGAGAGTCGGTTACGTATGAGGAAGGATTAGCACCCTCGTAACGCCCAAAATTGGTACCTAATTGATTAATTAACATCCTAATGTCGAAAATTGGAAAAGATTTTAAAATACGATCCTCTTTAAAAACCTGAATAAATCGAATTTGATGTTAAGACCTCCTTGTCCCGAAGTAATAAGATGTCACATCCAGTAAGTTAGAACACGACATTTTAACCCTCGAAATTAAGCTTGTCTCATGCATTAAAGTTTAAAAAGGATATCGGTTATTTTGATTAAAAAAATCGAAACCCAGTAAGTTAGAGCACGATTTTCTCAAAGCTCCAAAGTATCGAATATTGCCTTATTTTAAAATTTTTATTTTTTAAAATTTGGGAAAATTGACGCAATATTAAAACGATGCGTAAAAACTTTGATAAAAAAAGGCAATATGAAAATACAAATAAACAATTTATAAAACACATAATGACAATTATTTAAGTACTAGCATCAATAATGAAAGACCAATGAATTTAAAACAAAGAGTATAAAAAAAATATAAGGCAAAATAAAATGTAAACAAATTTAAAATAATGAATTTGAAATGAATAATAAGGGAAAAGAAATTTGAAATCAACAATATACAAATCATTAAATAAATTATATATATAAAAAAAGTAGGTAATATATGTATAAGTTTAGAATAAATAATATATAAAAAATGAAAATAGGTAATATATAAAGTAATAATATATAAATGAGTTTAAAAATAAATATCGTGTAATAAGGAATTTAGAACAAGTTATACACAAAACATCTTAAAAATAAATGGTATATAAAATAGATAGTGTCGAAACCATTTTTATTTTTTTGGAAAAAAAAACAAAAATTAGTTTTCGATGAAAATTTGGAAAAATTGGGAGTCGCCACCAATCTTTTATTAAGGTGTGATTGGGTCACCTAAAAACGACTTTGGTCTACGAATTTTAGAAAAACGGGTCCGGGAGTCAGTTACGTATGAGGAAGGATTAGCACCCTCATTACGCCCAAAAATTGGTACCTAGTTAATTAATTAATGTCTTAATGTCGAGAATTTGAAAAATATAATCCTTAGCAAAAACTTAAAAAACGTTACGTATTAAGACCCTTATCATTTCAAAGAAAGAAAATGCCACACCCAATGCGTTAGGGCACGACATTCTAATTTCCTCAAAAATGAATTAAGTCAGAATACTCGTGTAATAAAAATTTAAAAGAATATCCATTTATTCAAGATTTAAGAAATTGCGGCTCAATACGTTAGGGCACAATTCCTCCAAAATCCCAAACTCGGAATATTTCCTTTATTATTTTTTAGAAAAAATCTTCATTTCGAGAAAACAATACATCACATCCAATACGTTAGGACACAACATATTAAATTCCGGACAACAAGCTTTTCATTTTATTTTTTTATGATTAATGAGCAACTCTCGATCGTTAGATTTAACGAAGAAAATCGGAACTCAATACGTTAGGGCTCAATTTCCTTAAAAATCCTAAATACGAGCATTATCTCAATTTTGAAAATTTCTATTTTTTAAATTTGAATAAGAAGATGATGTAATGATATTGAATGTGTGTAATAATGTCGCAATAACAAGTACAACAATCTTGCACCATATTGGCAATCGAAAGGTAATGAATTAAAAGCTATTTTTCAAAAGAAATAAACCCGAAATAATAATATCTTGATAAACTGTTAACTAAACATTATATAGGAAGAAAATAAAAATAAGTGATATATGTAAAATACGTATATTTAAAAAAGTAGAAGGCTTAATAATATACAATAATATATGTAAAATATTTGATGTAAACGAAATACATTAAAATAGGTAAAATATAATAAAATAGTTTTTTTTAAGAGGAAAGTTATATATGGTAATAAGACAAAAATGAAATCTATAATTTATAACAAGAATAATTTAATATCAATCATGTATATATACAAAGCATGGTATCGTAAAAAATATTATTACATAAATCTATTAAAATATAGAAATATATTTAAATGAATAAAAAAACCAAAATCGTTGAAGATATACCATATTTGGAGGCAAATATATAAAAGGAATAGGAAAAAATATATTATAAAATTAAATAATGACATATAATAGTAATATAAAAAAATACATAGTAAGATAAAGCTATGCGCATGAAATTTAAGTAAATTGATAAGAAGAAATAATGAAAATAATAATAACAATAATAGTACAAATAATAATTGGATTAATAAATAATAATAATAATATTATTATTAAATTAATTAGTAAAAACACAAATACAAAAGGGATTAAATTGCAACTAAAACAGAATTACTAGGGAACAAATGAAATTAAAATAAAATGGGGGATTAAACTACAACATGCGAATTATATGGGGGCCAGGTTGGAAAATACTCTGCCTTCCAAAACGCTGCGCAGCAACGTGGACTAAAATGCCATAATGGTAAAATTTTTGTGCCCAATTTAAAAAAAAAGAAAAAAACTTAATTAAACAACACAGCGAGAAAGGAGGACCAACTGCGCAAATTACCCTTTAAGGGCAGGAACGTGCGGATCCTACTCGGGGGTCGGGTCAACGCGCGGATCCTGCCTTAGTAAACGGCATCGTTTTGGTATCTTTATTTAAACTGAATTTTAAAAAAAAATCAATTGTAACTAGAGAAAAATAAAAAAAATAAAAAATAAAAACTAAAACTCTCTACTTTCTCTGCTAGGGTTTTATACCCTGTTTCAGCTGCCTAATCTCCGCCATGCTCCCACCGTGAACGATGGTCGGAACCTCACCCTAAAGGGCTTTTCGGCTCTTTTTCACGCGGATCTGAAGACCCAGGTAATTTCCTCTTCTTTCCCCTTACTTCGTTTTATTCGCTTAAAAAAAATAAATATAACAGAAGAAAATAAATCAAAGTTACAAGTATCAACCTTTAGATCGGTTTGCTATTCGTATTAGACTCTCGGGATTTTGCTGTGAATAATAGCTCTCTTTTTTATTTATTTTTTCAAAAATCTCATCTGTTTTATAGTGTTTTAAGATTGCTTTTATAACAATCGTGTAACAAGAAGAAAAATAAAGAAAAAAAACAAATAGAAATCTTCCAGCATCTGCTTGATTTGATTTCGAGATTTTTTTGCCATATCTTGCTTTGTTTCTTTCCTTTGTTGTGTAGGCACGATCACGGGAGATTCGGAGGGCGAGGCTTGGCTTGTGGCGCGAGTTCACCCCTGAAACCCTAGGGTTTCCTGAATCTGTTTTGGGCCACTGTATTTGGGCCTTTGTTTTATTTCATTTTGGGCCACACAGGCCTGCTTGTAATTTGGGCATTTAGACCCGGGCCAAAATCGGGTATTACAGATAGTATAAAAAAATTTTGCAATTGATAATATATGGAAAAAAAATTAAAGCAAATAATCAAACAATTTAAAATGGATGATTTATAGCACGAGTTTTTAAAAAATAAACAACATGTGTGACATAATATTAAAAGCAAATAAAGTATATAATTAATGGAAGAAAATAAAAGAATGATAAGAATGGTTAGATGAATGAATAATATGTAAATAAAAAAGTTGATGGATAAATAAATGAATAAAAGTAAAAGAATAATTAATGATTAAAAAATTAAATGGATAAATAAAAAAGGTTAAAAAAAACGCTTAAGTCAGCCTAACTCTCACAATATGAAGATTCAACGAAATTCCTCCACCAAAATCTAACTCAAATTAAAGCAACTTAAAAAGAAACGAAGATGAACGAAGAACAAAATAAGAACAAGCCACAGAAAATAAGAACGCAATAGAGGGAGAAATTTGATTGAATGCTCTTAAGAATTATTATTGCTCCAAACTCCAGTGTTTTACAATGAAGTGAGAGGCCTCTATTTATAGTTGAGACTCCCCAAATACAACGGTACAGATCAATTACATCAACGGCTAAGATTAAAGGGTATGTACAAATTAAATCTCTAAGATTACAAAATCATATCTTCTAAGATTGCATATCATATCTAAGATTGCATATCTTTGAAGATTATGTTTCTATATGCGTCAAGCTTGTGGATGGATCTTCAACCTTTTCAAGTAATGGGTCATTCCGATCGGGCCAAATGATATAATTTTGGACTAGACTTGGACTTTGTTTTATTATTTTGGGTTTGTTATTTTTTTTTAGTTGGCCTATTTACAATAAGTTAGATACATTGATAAAAAAACATAAAGAATTCCCCCCAAAAAAGTATGGTATAAATCATAGGATGTCCTAGTGTCACGGACCGCAGTTCAAAGCCCGTGACAAGCGCACCAAATGCATCCAATGGAGGTCTGTTGCTCAGATGGGGATCATTTGGCCTACGAGAACTGGCCCGATTCAAAGAGCTGTTGGACAGGCCTGTCACATTGAAGCTTGATGGGCCCGATAATGAAGATAGGACTAAGTAGTCTTAGAAGTTCTAATTGTACACAACTTCTAATTCTGTAAAGTTAGAGTCCTAATTGAATACAGCTTTTAATTGTAGCCATCGGTTTTGGGGAGCTTAACTATAAATAGAGAGCCTCCCCCTCATTTGTACTCACTCCTGAATTGTTTCATTATTCTTTGTGAATAAGAATTGAGAGCATTTACTCAAACTTTTCTCTCAAGCGTTCTTGCTTTTGTTCATCTTTCAAAGATCGTTCTTAATTCGTTCTTCCGCTGTTCTTCATGGAAACTTTAAGGGAATTCTGTTGAATCCTTTATTGTTGCGAGTTGAGCTGACTTAGGCGTTTTTACGGTTGAATCCATTATTGGTGGAAGTTAGGCTGACTTAGGCGTTTTTAAGCCAAGAAACTGCCTAAGGCCGCACGGATGTGTGGGAAAACTCCAAGTCCGTGACACTAGAACTTAAAAGAAAAATGAATTATTTGAATTTTTTATTCGAACTTATTAACTAGTTCATTTTCATCGCGGAACTGATTGATTGTCTTCCACTACAATAAATGAACCTTTTCTTGTAGGAAAGACTATCCGATATTTTCTTTATATTTATATATAATTAAAACAAAAATGACTATTAATATAATAAAATATTTTTTTTCAAAATTATGTATCATTTAACAGATTAACTACGAGTCTCATTTGAATTTGGTTGAAAATGAAAATTGGGCATACCCTCTCTTCGAGCTTAACCAATTACCAATTTATGGAAAAAAAATCAAATTCAAGTTTGCATAGGTAGATAAAATGGGATTTACACTTTTTATTTTGATGTAGTTTTCATGTATAAAGGGAGATGTATAAATTATAGATGTAAGACAACAAAAAATTGAGTGGAGATAGAAAAAAAAAAGGGTATTGTAAAAAACATAAAATAAAATTTAAAATCATAAACTCTTATTCCTAATTATAAAATCTAAAAAAATTAGAACATATAAACTATTATTCCTAATTTATCTCATAAATTCTAACTCAATGGTCATATTCACAAATTCCATCTCAATGGTCTCAGCTTTTATGTACATAAAAAATAAAAAATTTATATTAAAATAATAAAAATAACATACCGAATAAATTACATAAAAAATAAATCTAATAAACCTAAAACACACATAACAAATAAATTGCATAAAAAAAATCTTCATACATAACATAAATAGGCTTTTTTACTTCAATAAACATTAAAAATAACTTATGAATGAATGAAAATATAAAATAAATACAAACATACCTCAATAGCTCTTTTTAACCAAATAATACCTTACAAAATTAAAATTAAAAATTAAATCTAAAATAAATCAACAATAACAACAAAAACAAATTAACATTTATTTATAACAAAAAAATTACTAAATAAAAAAATTTACCTTTTATGATTTTTTCTAACACCAAATCTTTGTAAACCCTAAACACAATTTCTCCTTCCCTTTCTCCTTTCCTTTTCTATTTATTTTTTTTGCTTCTCTTTCTCCTTCCCTTTCTCTATTCTGCTTCTCCTTTTTTTTCTTTTTCCCATTCCCGCTCTCTTCTTCTTCTTCTTCTTCTTCTTCTCTTCTTCAAATTTCTTTTCCCTTCCAGCCAAAATGAGACATTGGGGACCTTATAATGGTTCCCAAAACACAAGTCATAGGCATAGTCTCGTCCCATCACTGCCACTGGTGTAGGAGCCAGAGGTGTGTCGTCTATGAGGTTGGCATCACCAACCCGGTGCCGCTTGTGAAATGGGCATGACCAGTGGGTGTGCCGGCTTTCTCTAAGGCTTCACCAGTTGTCCTGTCCCATCAATGACAGTGGGTTTGGATGGGTCGGGTTTTGGTCGTATACGGGTCGTAATTGACCTGTATTCCTTTTGGTGAGCATATTTAGATGACATTTCCAATTATATATTTTTTTTTTGCAGTCAAACATGTCAAGTTTTTAGGGTGGTGCCGCCTATGCACCACCCTCCACTTGCTTGGATGTACCATTTCGATACATAATTTGTTTGGTATACTATTTAAGTATTTTTTATTTTATTTTATAATATACAAGTAAAGAAGCCAAGTTACAATAACCAAACAACACTCATATATAAAAACATACATAAGTAAGTAACAAAAACCATAAATTTAGCCTTAAAAACACAAATAAAGGTTACAACTTCTCCAAAGAAAGGCAATGTTTTTTCTAACAGAATCTTTGAGATAACAATTATAGATAAGCTAAAATAAATAAATACAAATGTTAAAGTACCTGAATTCCAAGCTTACAGCCTCTCTAAAGAAAAGCAGCATTTTAGAGTAAAAAATGATAGATGAAACTTTTAAAGACGATTCTTGAATTTTTATGGTTGAGCTTTGGGGAAAGTCGATTTTTTTTTTAATTTGGTTTTTATGTTGATTTTTTTTAAATTTAGGAAAATAAATTTATTGTTTTTTATTAATCTTTTTAATTAATAACTCTTTTATCATAAAATCAAATAATAAATATGTAATTATATAATAAAAATATATATTTTACATATATAATTATGTTAAAAATATTTGAAATTAATAATTCCTTTATATATAATATAAACATCAACTAATTTTTTAATATATTTTTATTTATATATAGTATTTATATGTCAAATATTTATTTTCTCCACCTATATTGTGGGTATGGTGATTTCTAATATTATAAAATGAAATAATTATTGTTTTTATATGTAAAATATTTCAAATATCATTGTTTTTTCATCTACATTGTGAGTATGATATTTCAAATATTTTTATATATGAAATATTTCAAATAATTACTTCAAATATCATTATGTTTATAAGTGAAATATTTTAAATACACATACAAAAATGTATAATACTAAAATTTACTACACTTATTATATAGATTGCAAAATAAATATTACACATATAAAAATTATATTTACTAAAAATAATCATATTTTTAATAATAATTTTATTTTATGAATAAAATAATTATTAATTAAAAACAATAAATTTATTAATTAAAAATAAAAAAACTTAAAAGAACATGAAATAAAAATTACAAATGTGTTTAAAAGAGGGGAACTAAACTTAGGTTTAAAAGATGAAATGATTAATATTTAAACATTTAACCAAATGAGTTAATATGTTAAAAATATTAATTAAAAATATAAAAAGCTTAAAACAAAATGAAATAAAAAAATATGAATGTGAGTGAGAGAAGAATCAAATTTGAGATTTAAAGGATAAAACTACTAACCTTTAACTATCTAACCAAAGAAATTAATTATATTAAAAAAATTAAAAAATACAACTTAAAGGACACTCTCTCAAAAAAACGATTTATTTTCTTAAATTTTTAAAAAATTACCCTAAAGTCCTAATTAAAAAAAATAGACATTAACTCCTAATTTTGCTTGAGCTTTGTGAACAACATTTTCTGATTTTAGATTTCTAACTTTTGATATGTTTATAGGCTAAATTGATAAAATTTGCAAATATAAAAAGATAAATTTAAATGTATTATTATATCAATTAAAAAAATATAATTATTTTTATTAAAAATTTAACAACGAATGATGAAAACAAAAATAATGGAGAAAAAAAATGAAAAGTTGGTACATAGTTTGATAACTAAAAAAGGAGCACACTTGGATAACTAAAAATGAACCTTTTTTTTGGTTTTCTATCTTCAAATACGTTATTCCTTCTCGAAGGTGATGTTTTAAGGCAGGGTTCAATATTTTAAAAAGAATAAAACACACCGTTTGGTTCCGTAAAGGCTTCAAGCCTTCGCTCTCTTCTCGGTATCTCACGGTTTCTATTTTCTAAGGCTCTCCTTTTTTGTATATCTCGCAACTGGGATCGTCGACTTTATCTCTCAATTCCTGTTACTAATTTTATTTTTCGTCTCTATCGGTAAGCCCTAGCCACTCTTAATTCTCTTAATTGCGTCGGGAGATCGATAAGAAATCCGTGCATCGCTCGATTTTTCACCAATATTTCTAGGGTTTATTCTCTTCATCTTTTGCTTTAATTTCTACAATTATTTCCCCCTAAAATTTTCGAGCTACATACCGCGAAATCGAGAATCTGATACTTTTTTGTTTGGTTATTTAAGTTTGCTTTACTGCTTTTATTTTATTGGTTAATTTCGTATTGGTTATTACCCTAGAATCTGGGGTTAAATTCTCTATCTCTCTCTCGATTTGGGCCTGAACGTGGTTACCTCAAGGGTTTAGGGTTTATAAGTAAACAAAATAGCGGGAATTTATTGAATTGGGAATTAGGTGTTTTTGAAATTTCTACATGGCTGCTGGGAGACATGGGGGATATAGTGATTCCGAGTTTAGAGACAGAGACTCTGATTTTGAGATGACAAGGCAGGAATTTCCTAATTCTAGGGAGTATGAGTTATCTAGGAATGGTAGCCGTGATGTTGCAAGGGCTCGATTATGGGAAGCTAGAGATAGAGCTAGGGCTAGACAGAAAGATATTAAAGAGAGGGACGTGATAAATGGTGGGTATCGTTCCTCTTCGAGTAGAAGTGATTCTGGTGGTAATAGTAGTGGTGGTGGTAGTCATGGCCTCAGGCGACGTGAATTCTCTCTTAGGGTGGTAGACAAGGAGCCTGGTGAATTGTCTAGTGAGAGTGGATCAGAGGATGCCATTGAGTCTGAGTCGGTGGTTAAAGATAGTGAGGTTGAGAAGGTAATGGAGAATGGGGCTTTATCTCCTGTGGGGAGGAAGAGGAAGTTTTCACCTATTGTGTGGGATAGAAGTGACAAGGATGTAAGTATGTCCAAAAGTAAGAATTCACCTGTAGTTACAGTCGTTCATCATCCACCACCACGGCCAAAAGCTTACCACAAGTCACCTAACAGCATATCTGGTAAGGCTGTACAGACATCTTTTGTTATAGAAAATAAAAGCCAGAAACCACATTCTCCTTCACCAGTTCTACCTGATGGACCTGTTGGATACTCTGCACTGCAGTCTCCAGAGGATTTGGATTTTTCACCACCAAAGGAGCATGTTAATTTTCAGGATGCTAGGCATCTGGAAGATGAGGATTATGTGCCGGCTCGACATATATCTTCCTCTAGATGGGCAGCAGGTGATAACTCTCCAGGTGACGAGGGTGAAATTTTAGAAGATGAGGAAATCCCTAAAAGGAGAAAAAAGTTGCCCCTTTTAGAATTATCTCACAACAGATTACGGAATAAGTCAGCTACTCCAGAGCTTGGGGAACTGAAGAGGGAGGGCTCTGAGGGAATTAGAGCCAGATCATCTGAATCTGATGAACAAGGTGCTCGTTCCAAGTCCAGAAGTGGGGATGATTACCCTGGTAATGATTCAGAGAATGATGACTTGATGGTGATTGACATTAAACATGATAGAAATGACGGCAGTCTTAGCCAGTCTGATACAGAATCTGAGA
The DNA here is from genome assembly GCF_007990345.1 of Gossypium hirsutum. NCBI lineage: Eukaryota > Viridiplantae > Streptophyta > Magnoliopsida > Malvales > Malvaceae > Gossypium > Gossypium hirsutum. The sequence goes on along the minus strand of NC_053438.1, from coordinate 57,631,595 downwards.
ATGAGACTAATTCACGTGGGACACCTGAACCTTCAGCTCCTCCTTTAAGAAGTGTAAACATGCTTCAGGGATGCAGAAATGTTGACGAATTTGAGAGGCTAAACAAGATAGATGAAGGTACTTATGGTGTTGTATATAGAGCTAAGGACAAGAAAACTGGGGAAATTGTGGCGTTGAAGAAGGTAAAGATGGAGAAAGAAAGAGAAGGTTTTCCTTTGACCTCTCTGAGGGAAATAAATATTCTTCTTTCATTTCATCATCCATCAATTGTAGATGTTAAAGAAGTAGTTGTAGGGAGTAACCTTGATAGCATTTTTATGGTGATGGAATACATGGAACATGATCTGAAAGGGCTGATGGAGACGATGAAACAACCGTTTAGCCAAAGTGAAGTTAAATGCCTGATGCTTCAGCTGCTGGAGGGTGTCAAGTATCTTCATGATAACTGGGTTCTCCATCGGGACTTGAAGACATCTAATCTTCTTTTAAATAACCAAGGTGAATTGAAGATTTGTGATTTTGGGTTGGCTCGTCAATATGGAAGCCCATTAAAACCATATACTCATTTGGTTGTTACTCTTTGGTACAGGTGAGTGGTGCATTATGTATGCCATTGATTGCTTTCCATAATGTCAGTTGTCACAGTTAAATCCTCATTTTTCTAATAAAATAATGTACCAGAGATCTTTCCATATTTTTATTTTCATTTGTTGTTTGCAATTGGGTGTTTGGAAAGTAACTCTGAATTGTGCATTTGGGTTGGCAACTGTGGATTATTGGTAAAAACATCCCTGCTTGGTTAAATTTTGTTATCCTTATCTGATTCAAAGTTGAATACATATACCTCAATGTTTGTTATTTTTATGTTGACTGATAAATTATGATTTGAACTTCACTTTTTTTTTTTGCTAAAAGAATGAACCCCATTTGCCGTTGATGCTTGCATGTATTGACGTAACTTTTAAGGCTTAAGGCTTTACTTTTGCGTTGCCATTTTCTCTCAAGTGTGCCTGATTAGTTATCTGAGCTTTTAGCTTTTTCGTGATCCAAGTAGTGCTGATTTTGCAGGGCCCCTGAACTTCTTTTGGGAGCAAGACAATATTCCACTGCAATTGACATGTGGTCTTTGGGTTGTATTATGGCTGAACTACTATCAAAAGAACCACTTTTCAACGGGAAAACTGAATTTGATCAACTTGACAAGGTAAATTGCATTAGCTGGCCTTGTATTTCATTAATCATTAACATTAGACCCTATTCTTGCTGAAATGGTTCAAACTTAATCTTCCAATGGTGTTTAATGATCTTGATTAGTTATGTTGCTTTTTACTGATTGCAGATTTTCAGAACTCTTGGCATGCCAAATGAGACAATATGGCCTGGTTTTTCTATGTTGCCTGGAGTCAAGGTCAATTTTGTCAAGCATCAGTAAGTATTAGATCTTTTACAATTTGATTTTAGATTCAGTTGAGTGTAATATTCAGGTCTTCTTATTTTTCCTACTGTTTTCCCAGGCTTCCAGCTTTGGGTGATTCTGGACTGGCTTTCTGGCCTCCATTGGTGACAGTTCAGTAACACTGCATCTATTTTTGTTTGTATTAATTACTGATATTTTCCTTTCAGGTATAATCTATTGCGCAAGAAATTTCCAGCAACATCATTCACAGGAACACCTGTTCTCTCTGATGCAGGATTTGACTTACTGAATAAACTTCTAACTTATGACCCTGAGAAGGTAAATCGTTTGGCTTGCATAAATATTTTGGTTACCTTATCATTATTTGTGTGGGTGATTAATTGAGCCTTGTGATATTGCTTTCAGCGTATTACAGCTGAAGCTGCTCTAAACCATGAGTGGTTTCGCGAAGTTCCTCTTCCCAAGACCAAAGCTTTCATGCCCACTTTCCCTGCTCAGCATGCTCAAGACAGGTATTGAGCGACAGAAACAAGAAAAACATCACAAGTGCTATATTATATAAGTAAATTTGTTTCAACTTATTGTTAAAGTAATAAATAAGGGCTTTTATTATCATGCTTAGGCGCATGAGAAGAATGTTGAAGAGTCCAGATCCTTTGGAAGAGCAATGTAGAAAGGAGTTGCAGCAAGGGGAATTTGGGACTGGTGGTTTGTTTGGCTGAGAGAAAGTTCATCCATCAGTGCCATTTAATGTTCATGTTTTAGTTTTTCACATTATTGTTAAATGGCCTTAATTGAGGTGAGGGACTTGCATTCAACGAAGTTGCAACCTTTGCTTGTTGATTTGGTTGGAGATAGTGTTTGCCTCTTCATGTGAACCAGATGTTTCGCAGGTTAATTTGTTTTCCAGCTTTGATCTTCATATAGAAATGCATCTGACACCTCTGGTATTGCAAGGTGTGGCATATCAGCCTTTCTTCTTTTAGAAATCAGTTTCAGCTGAAACTTGTGTAACATATTTTTATTAGAACAATGATGTAAACTCTCCCTTTATAGCTAGTTTTGAATATTAAAATAATATTGGATTTCTTCCTACTCTTTTCCACGTTTTAATATTTACATTGTGTTTGCAAGAGACGGTTGGTGTGGAGGGGACGTTCTTTGCTTTTCATTGACGAAGATATTGATAGTAACCATTGTACGCCAAAGGTAATTTATTAATCCAGTATCTCTGGAATGGCTTTATGGGGTTAGTTATATTGTCCATCCTTGAGGGATTTCCTCTGCAGTACACAAGAAAGTGGTGCCGTCTTATTTATATTATTGGTTTTTATTTTTCTCATTTTCATATGGAGTTCTTATTTGTAACTTTATTGGGGATGCTGTAGGGGGTTCCCATGATAAAAAATTGCCGCTTGGATAATGTTCATGTTTATGGTTTCGTAGAACACTATTTTCTCGAGTTGGGAAGAAAATTTTAGTAGTTGAGATGTGCAAATGATTCCTCTCTTCCCTATGGACTTGTTCAAGATTTGTTATTTTGTGCTTGTGTTTGCTTTTCGTTTGGAAAAAAGTGTATTAAACTCTATTTATTGTTGTCAAAGGAGTTGGCTTCTGTACTATTTTTCATAAGTTTTTAATTTCATTATTCATGTGTTGATTTGTCAACCCAGTTTTACAGTTCGATTGACTCTAGTAACTGTCTATGACTGGACAACTTATCAGAGGAAGGTATCTATTGCTAATAAAGTAAAAGAACATATAGTTTTTTTTCCCGTTATCTGATTATACCAAACGGTAGAGCTTGTGCTGTTCCATGGATGAACAATTTGATCTGTTTTGATGCTCAAGTTGGCCTTTGTTTTTCTGGGGAAAAAAATGATGCTTATTCCCTCTAACCACAGCCACAGGAAATAAAATGAACGGAATTATAGAAGGAAATGAGTTATGGCGGGATGCTGATTTCATTCAATTTACGCTTTTGTAAGTAATTTGATTTCAGCAAGGTTAAGCAGTGATGCTAGGTCCATGAGTTAAAGAGATTGGTTAATTTTTTTAGTATTGCTAATTTTGAACTCGATGATTTGTAGCCTTTAGTTGACTTTCTTATATATATCAACTCCACTATTTTTACTTCGTTGATTCTATTATACCTGTTGAATGCAAGTTGTTCAGCTATTGACACATCCCCTAGAGATGTGAAAGTTAATGCATAATTTTCTATTTCCATTTTATTATGTTTCAATTATGGTCTGAGAGATTCAAGCTGTAATTAGCTCTGGAATAGTTTATGACATATCTGCGAATGTCACTGCAGTCTCAAAGCAAGCAGGTTGAGGAGGTTACCTTCGTATTGTGGATTTTATGTAACTTCCAGTTAGTTGTTTCTTCAGGCTCAGTAGAGGTACCGTACAAACTTTGGCCTGTTACAATATCTTAGATTGCCTTTTTCTCTTAATAATATTTTTATTTCTTCTATTAACTTGTCCGCTACTTAACTTTAATGTTTGTATCTTTTGTGGTACTTAGCATTTTTTGTTGTTTTATTATCATGTCATTAATATGCATTTCATTCTATGTAATTGGAATGAAATGCAGTGAAATAAGTGACTCAACAAGGAATTCTATATTTTTCCTTTAAGCTGCATTTGATTCTGTGTAATTATAATGAAATGCATTATATAAGTGAATCAAGAATTCTGTGTTTTCCCTCAACAGTTTGTCAAAACTTATGGAATAGTAAGGATAAAGTTATGTCTGAATTATGTTCTGTCACCTCCTGTTCTCTCTGTCTTATATGGTTGGAACCAATCTGATCTATTTTCATTTGGTGGCATACTCTTCCATGCCTTTTCTGTAAATAGAAGTGTTCTCTTTTTAATGCATGGATGACCTATGTGATAGTTTCTAGGATGGAGCTTGAATGACATGCCTATAGAGGAGATTTTGTGTGTATAAAGCGTGTATATGTACAAGCACACACTTATGGTTTCAACATTCCACTGAAATATCGTGTAGTGATTCATGAATGAGTAGTGATTAGTCCTTGTGGTCAATTAATAGGATTTAACTAGTTTGTCCTGAGGACCAACATCTGCCTTTTGTTGGTAGTTTTATATCCATTAGCTGGGTTGCAAAGCAGAGTCCCTTACTTCTACTACAATTTATGAACGCATTACTTATGTTTACTTGGAAAAAGGAAATATCAGGATCATGTTTACTGGAAAGAATGGACTTTAATTCTATTTTATAGTTTCATATAAAATTATTCCTCACTGGCAATGTTGCAGTTACTTTTTTAAATAATGTTCTTGGACGCAAAAAATTCTACCCCAAATGAATAGTTTAGTTTTGGGTTATGGAATTCTTTCAAGCTATGTTGCTCGGAGCTTCTTTTCTGTCTTCGAGCATGGATCTGACCTGAGGATATGGACCTTTTAAGCTCTCCATATACATGAAAAAAATTGGAAAAGATTGAATATAATGTCGGAGTCAGAATAGCATAGTTTTGGACATTTTTGAGTCTTTCTAGGCTTGAGGCTCCATGGTTCAATAGATACTTGAATATGTAGTATAATATCGGGTATTTTCACTTCAATCTCGGGACAAGGTATGAATGTTACTAGGCGAGCTTGCAATTCGGTAAAATATTATTTTAGGCATGTAGTTGGTTTACTGTTGAGACAAATATGCTGTGGCATATGTTGCGTTATTGTGTGGGTTTTATTGTTGTAGTTGCATTTTTGTCCACTGTTGTATTAAGATGTTGCAGAGCGGAGTCAGCCAAAGAAACAAAGCTGAAACAACTTGGTAGGAGAGGTACAAAGCTCTGTAACATTGAAGAATGATTGTAGTAATGGAAATCTGTCAAATGTGCCCCATGTGGAGGGTGGAGAGTAAAGAGATTAGCACCCTTGAATAAAGATTTAAAGTGCTTCTTCAATCGTGATCATTAGTACTAGTGGTGAACATTGATGGTGAATCCTCCCTCCTCGTTTCTGCATCACGGCGAATCCAGCATTTTAATTTCATGCAGCATATTTGGAAAAAAAGGGTCAAATTATAGAAATAGTTATCCAACTATTAGAGTGTTTTAAATTTTGTTTTAAAATTTTTAGAATAAATTAAAACTTTAAAATATAAAAAATATTTAAATCATAATGTTTTATAAAGTACAAAATTTTTTCTCCTTTTTACATGAAATTTAATAATTAAAATACATATAATTGTATGGGAACTATCTTAACCACAATCACTAGAGTCAATATAGGCTCATAGCCTTTAACGTAATTAGTGTCCAACTTTTTGTCTTCATCTATGTATTCCATCATGCTTCTTTAAAGGCATCTATTCTCGACTTTTTTTACTCGGGGATTTCAGGCTGTAGCGTTTTATCTAACCGCATATTAAAGCAAGGAAAAGGTCCGTTGAATCTGTGTGTGTCTTGTTCATGGTATTTTTTTTCACTTTAAATTGTTTTATATATTATTTTATTTATAAAATTATTATTTTAATAAATAAATTTTATTTTGGGTAAATGAGAAAAATAATTGACCTTTGTTTAAATATATAAACATAAAAATATTCTTGTTTTCAACAATTTCTCAAATATTTAATCGAATATCGTAATTCAAATCAATGTAAAATTAATCTATTTTATTTCTAGAAAAACGAGTATACATATTTTCATTATCAAACTTTTTAAGTTCTATGCATTACATTTGATTTTCATTTTTCAAAAAATAAAATATGAAAATCATTTTTTTTAAAATAAGATAGAAAATGAAAAAAATATTTTTGCAGTGGTTGTATTTGGGATCCTGGAAAACAACAATTAAGTTATTTTTAAATTTAAGGAAGAATAATAAAGGTTAAAATGTTCTGTTAGACTACGTATTTGTATAAAATTTGAGATCCTGCACTTTAAAAAGTTAAAAATTTAATCTTTTTTATTTTTTTAATTTTAAAATCCTGGTTTATTTGTTATTGTTATTAGTAGTTTCTATCAAAATTTTTAATTTAACATATTTATTTTCTGCCAATCATATATCATATCATATGAGGGTAGTTTGATCAAAATTTCAAAAATTTTGACAAAAATTCAAGTTAACAAATTTTGACAAAAAAAAAACATTTATGATTCTAACAATTGGATTAATATTTTTAAATAAAAAAGTGAGACTTAATTTTCAACTTTTTAAGTACAACTAAATTTTCAATTTTGTCAGATGATAAGTGTCAAAAGTAAGACACTTTAATCCAATTCTTAATGTGTTTTTGGGTGATTAATCAATGCAAAATGGTGAATTTTATGTTCTTAATTCTATAAATTCATGTTTCTATACTTAGAAGAGCATTAGGGAGCAAAACGAGTAAAAACGAAGCAAAAATCAGACAATTGGAGCAGATTTCAGGAGCCACACGGGCTAGGTCTTCCTACACGGGTTGGGCATACGGTCGTGTGAGCCACACGGGCTGTCACACATCCATGTGCCAGACCGTGTGGATTTTACAATTTGCACTCTGGACACGTAGAAAAACGCAATCTTTAAGTCTTTTGGGCATTTTAAGAATTATAAATACCAAATATAATAATAGGAAAGGAGGCCGTCGGAGAAGATTGAAGAAAATAACTCGAAAAATTCCATTGAAGTCGACTCTGAAGCATATTTTCACCAAGATTAAAGATCTCCTTTTGATTTCTTTGAAGTTTATTACGAGTTTTCTTATTTTTTGTGGTAATACTGACTTTGAGATGTTTTTATTCGCGATTATAAACTAATTTTCTTAATACTTAGGAAGATGAACCCTATGATGCATTCTGTCTTTTGATTTCTGTTTGGCGCAATAAATACTTGAATCTTGTTCTTAGTTATGTGTGTTTAATTTTGGATTTAATATTTCTGGATTATTAATTCATGTTTAATGTGCTAAATTTAGAGGAGGAATAGACCCTGTTTAGAGTAGATCTAGCATAATTGAGTGGAGTTGCATGCAATCCGAGAAATAGGAAGACATAAATCTACCGAATTAGAGTCAAATCTAATAGGGGAATTCATAGATTGAGTTAATGCGATAATAGATGCTTTAATTAGAAAGAAATTTCAATTAATCAACCTAAAGTCAGTTGCTCTTAGTCTTGAAGAGAGATATTAGTATAATTTAGGGATTTCTACGGATCAAGATATTAAGTGAATAAATTGTTTAATTCAGATTGATAATGATAGATGCAGTCTAGGTGGATTCTTTCCTGGGTATTGTTTCGCTTCTTGGTTATTATTCAATTATTTTTCTGATTTATTCTTTGCCGAGTTCTTAGTTAATTAATTTAGTTAATTTAGGTTTAATTCAATCACTTTAATTTTTCGGGTTAAATAATAGAAAGACGGTAATTACTAGTACTTTTAGTCCTCGTGGGAATGGTATATTTGCTCACCGTAGCTATACTATTTATCGATAGATGCACTTGCCTTTGTCATATTTTTAGTTGGTTTCATGGACATCAAGTTTTTGGCGTCGTTGCCAGGGACTGGAATATTAGAAAAGCTTTATTTTTATTAATTTAGCCATTTTTTATTTTATTTATTTTTAATTTAATTTTTATATTTTTAATATTTTTGTTTGAATTTGACAGGTTCTTTTGGTTTATAACTAGAGGAAACCCATTGGAACCAATAATTTTTTATAGTGAGATTGAAAGAACTGCTCGCAAAAATCGTAAAGAGATTAGAGAAGCAAGGGAAAATCAACAGAGTACAGTAGACAATCACGAGGAAAATAATATTATTGTAGAGATGAGTCATAATCAAAATAATTAGCTACCTCTTGCAGGTCCTGCCCCTCATACCATGGATGATTGTGTTAAGACCACTTTGATTGGAGTTGAATCGACTATTGTTAGGCCGACTGTTAATGCAAACAACTTTGGGATCAAACCGAGCACAATTCAAATGGTGCAACAATATGCTCAGTTTGATGGTTTGTAAGATGAAGATCCGAATGCTCATTTGACTAACTTCTTAAGATTTGCGACACTTTCAAGATCAATGGCATTACTAATGATGCCATATGCTTACAGTTGTTCCCATTCTCATTGAGAATTAAGGCAAAACTGTGGTTAAACTTTTTACCACAAGGTTCTATCACTACTTGGGCGCAGATGACTGAAAATTTTTTGTTAAAATATTTTCTATCGGCTAAAACAACTAAGTTGATGAATGAAATCTTTTCTTTTGTTCAGTTTGATATTGAGACTCTTTATGATACATGAGAGAGTTATTCGAGGATTTGTTGAGGTGTCCTCACCATGGATTACCTTTGTGGCTCTAAGTTCAAACTTTTTACAATGGTTTGAACCCCTCGACTAGACATATGATTGATACAACAGTTGGTAGAACTTTAAAGAACAAAACACCTGAGGCAACTCAAGAATTTATTGAGGAGATGGCACTGAATAATTATTAGTGGCAAGTTACGAGAGTAAAACTTGTAAGGCAGCCAGAGTTTTTGATATTGATGCAATTTCTATGCTAGGTAATCAGGTTGAAGCTCTTGGTAAGGAAATTGATGGTTTAAATTTGTCTAAACAGGTGAATTCGGTGATGCAGTGCGATGCGAATGAAGCAGGGATGCTTAATTCAGAATATTCACCTTTCAAGTCTAACATGGAGCATAAGCAAGTGGACTTTATAGGTAACAATTCTAGATCTCAAAATAATCCCTATAGCAATATGTATAATGCAAGTTGGAGAAACCATCCAAATTTCTCATGGGGTGGTCAAGGAAATCAAAATTCACAACCCCCTCCGGGTTTCCAGCAACTTCATCAGCAAGAAAGAAAAATCAAACCTTGAAGAGATGTTAGCCAAATTTATTTCGGTATTTGAAACTTAATTTCAAAACACCGAGACAACTTTGAAAAATAAGTAAGCATCAATTTATGGGCTCGAAAATCAGACTGGGCAGCTTGCTAAACTGGTTTCGGAAAGACAATAAGGTAACTACCTAGTAACACTGAACCCAACCCAAAAGAGCATGTTAAAGCAGTTACATTAAGGAATGGGAAAGAGTTGTCTGAACTCGAAAATAAGCTGAAATAAGAAACTGATAAGAAAGATGATGGGATGGAAAAAATTGAAAAAATTAAAACACCGGTACTTAAAGAATACAAACCACCGATACCATACCCAACAAAGTTGAAGAAAGACCGCATGGATGAACAATTTGGTAAATTTCTTGAACTTTTTAAACAATTACATATTAACTTACCTTTTTTGAAGCTTTTTCATAGATGTCCACATATGTAAAATTTTTTAGAGGAGCTTTTTACAAATAAAAGGAAGTTTGAAGAGCTATCCACTATGGAACTCAGTGAGGAGTGTTCAGCCATTCTCCAAAATAAATTGCCCACCAAGCTGAAAGACCCAGGAAGTTTTACTATTCATTGTTTTATTGGTAGTTTAAACATTGAAAAAACATTGGCTCATTTGGGTGCTAGTATTAATTTGATGCCTTGTAAAATGTTCAAGCAACTTGGTCTTGGGGAACAAAACCCGTTAAGATGAATATTCAATTAGCTGACAGATTTGTTAAATATCCTAGGGGTATTATTGAAGATGTACTTGTGAAAGTAGATAAATTCATATTCCCTATTGATTTTGTTATACTTAACATGGATGAGGACATTGAGGTGCCTTTAATTTTAGGTTGACCTTTTTTAGCCACTGCTTAGGGTGGGTGATGATGAGATCATTTTTCAAATTTATGATGCCATGCTATTTTTTAAAAAGCAAGATGATTCCTGTTATTTATCGATTTTATTGATCATGCTATTCAAGATTGTTTGCAGGAAATTATTAATAAGGACATGTTGGAACTGTGTTTTGTTCAAGGAGAAGAGGTCGATGGAGATAATGCTGTGATAAATGAGATGAAAATTGACCTAGATACTAATGAGTCTCTACTAAGACAGAAAAATTAAGCGGCTATTGAGGTAAGTAAAGAACTGAAATTGAAGCCCTCTATTGAAGAACCTCCCAAATTGGAATTGAAACAATTTCCAAACCATTTGGAGTATGCATTCCTTGGGAAAAATTCTACATTTCCTATGATTATTACTTCAGATTTCAAGCCGAATGAGAAAGATGAGTTACTGCAAGTGTTAAAGGAACACAAAAGAGCTATAGCCTAGAAAATTTCAGACATTAGAGGGATCAACCTTTCTTTTTGAACCTATAAAATTTTAATTGAAGATGAGTATAAACTATGTGTGCAAGCTCAAAGGAGGCTAAATCCCAACAAGAAGGAAGTTGTCAAGGTTGAGGTAATTAAACTTCTAGATGCTGGAGTTATTTATCCTATTTCTGATAGTACTTGGATGAGTCCTGTACAGGTTGTTCCTAAGAAAGGACGCATGACTGTTGTGGCTAAGAGAAGAATGAGTTGATTCCAACAAGAACAGTCATGGGATGGAGAGTTTGTATTGATTATTGGAAGTTGAACGATGCTACAAGAAATGACCATTTTCTCTACCGTTTGTAGATAAAATATTAGATTATCTAGTCGCATGTATTATTGCTTCCTAGATGGGCTTTCTAGCTACTTCTAAATTCCAATAGCTCCGAAGGATCAAGAGAAAATGACATTTACATGTCCATATGGTACGTTTTCTTACCGAAGAATGCCTTTTGGATTATGTAATGCTCCTGCTACTTTTCAGTATTGCATGTTAGCCATCTTTGATGAACTTGTAGAAGACATTATGGAGGTATTTATGGATGGCTTCTTGGTATTAGGTAATTCTTTCCATATTTGCCTTAATAATTTAAAATGAGCTTTGATGAGATGTGAGGAAACGAAGCTTGTGCTTAATTGGGAAAATGTCACTTCATGGTTCAAGAAGGGATTGTTTTGGACCATAAAATTTTAGTAAAGAGATCGAGGTTGATAAAGTGAAAATGGAAACTATCGAAAAGTTACCTCCCCCTAATTTAGTTAAGTTATTAGAAGTTTTTTAGGACATGTTGGGTTCTATAGAAGATTTATCAAATATTTTTCTAAAATAGATAAGCTTTTAACTAATTTGCTAGAAAAAAGATGTGCCATTCAATTTCAGTCAGAAATGTTTAGAGGCATTTAATGTTCTTAAGGAAAAGTTAATTAAGGCCCCAATTATTGTCGCACCTGATTGGAATTTACCTTTTTTATTAATGTGTGATGAAATGATTTTGCAGTAGGTGCAGTTCTTGGACAATAAAGAGACAAGAATTTTCAGCCAATTTATTATGCTAGCAAAACTTTGACAGACGCACAAGAGAATTACACCACTACCAAAAAAGAATTGCTAGCTGTAATTTTTACATCTGATAAATTTAGACCTTATTTAATACTGTCTAAAGTTGTGTAAACTGACCACTCCGCTCTTTGCTACCTTTTCATTAAACTGGATGCAAAACATCAACTTATAAGGTGGATTTTATTATTACAGAAATTCGATTTGGATATTAAAGATAAGAAAGGGGCTGAAAATATTGAAGTAGACCACCTTTCGAGACTCGAGAACCCTCATCTTAAGTAGCTTAATGAGGAGGAGATAAATGACTCATTTCTTGAAGAACGACTCTTTGCTATAACCGATTCTGAAGGCCTTTGGTTTGCAAATATCACGAATTATTTGGTTGTTAACATCTTACCAAAAGGGTTGACTCATCATCAAAAGAAGTGATTCTTTGGTGATGTGAAAAACTATTTTTGGGATGATCATTTTCTTTTTCGTGTGTGTGCAGATCAGGTAATTCAAAAGTGTGTTTCGAAACTAGAAGTGAATAAATTATTATTTAGGACCGACAGGAGGACATTACAGTGAGATTAGGACAGCACATAAAGCACTTGAATCAAGTTTTTATTGGCCCACACTATTAAAAGATGCTAACAGGTATGTCACTTCTTGTGATAGATGCCAAAGAACAGGTAATATTTCCAAATGTGATGGAATGCCTCAAACTCATATGCGTTCTTGTGAAATTTTTGAAATTTGGGGTATTGATTTTATGGGATCGTTCCCTAGTTCTTATGGTAATAAATACATACAGGTAGCAGTTGATTATGTATCGAAATGGGTTGAAGCCCAAGCTTTACCAACTAATGATGCTAGGGTGGTCGTTAGATTTCCTGTAACACCCCTAACCTGTATCCGTTGTCAGAATAGTGTTACGGAGCATTACCGTACAATTTGAACATTAAATCGTACATTTTATACATTGACATAACATGATATAAAACATTCATTCAGGTACATATCGTCCCTAAATTGAGCCATCGAGGCCCTAAAAACAATTCGGGACTAAATTAGAAACATTTGGAAAGTTAAAAGAAAAATTAGAAAATTTAGACTGTAGGGGTCATATGGCCGTGTGGCTAGGCCGTGTCTTCACCTGTGTAACTCTCTGAGTTGGGTCACATGGCCAAGCCACACGCCGTGTGCCAGGTCGTATAACTCTCGAAATGGCTCCATACGCTCGTCTGCTAGTCTGTGTAACAGCCTGACTTGCATGCATTAAAACCTACAGGGGACACACGACCTTGTCGCCTGGCCGTGTGTCACACACGGTTGAGTCTTACACCCGTGTCTCAGGCCGTGTGGACATGAAATTGGCCAAAATCAAGCCATTCCATCACCAAATCAAGGATGTACCTAAAAACATTTTTTGTGCACATGGCCAAAGCATCAAAACCTTACCAAAACATGCATGAAATGACCAAATCCATTCAGGCAATATGCCATACAAGGCACCTCACATGCAAACATACAAATTTATCTAAACATATACATATACTTGACCACATGTCATTCATAATCATCTAGTTCATTTCCATCTCAAAACATATCATAACTTGATCTATATCACTTTAACATAAAATTACCATTTGAGCCATACCATTCATGCATCATATTTACCAAATTGACACAATTCGACCATCATCAAAATGGTATCAGAACAACCAACTTATACATACCGAAATCAACATCTAAGCATTCAAGTAAAAATCAAACACAAGTCCACTTATACATGCCATTATAACCTTGAACAAAACATCAAAAACTACGATATATTCGCGGGATAGTGTGATAGGTCTCCGACAAACTTCCAAATTGATCGAGCTTTTGATTATAAGAAAAAACATAAGGAAGAAAACTACATAAGCACATAATGCTTAGTAAGTTAGTAAACCATGAACATAACTTACCATTTTAATATATAACATTAAGATTAAGCACAACATAATCCAACCACAAGCCTGGCACAAGCCTAAACACCTTTATCAATACATGTCAGTGCATTCAAACATAATTCACTTGAATTAACATAAGGTAAGTCATTATACATGAACATATTTCATTTGAACTCATCATTTTCAGAAACATAAGTATACTTCCATTGAAGCTTACCATTTTAATCCTTTTCATAATACATGGTTTAGTTAATTTGCACACTTATCGTTCCTTTCCTTTTTTCATGCTCGATGAACTATTTAGAATATCATCGGATACTCAGAAAGCTCACACGAAGTGTGTAAAACATATAATCATAACCTTTCCTTTACATTATTGCTCACATGAGCTGTGAAATGGGCCTGCTCACATGAGTTATGGGTCAAAACGTAAGCTACATGATGCTGCTCACACGAGTTGTGGAGTATCTGCAACAAATACAGGACCTCAGCCATCAGTAGGACATTCAAGACCAACACTCGAAAGATGAAAACCCTAATGACATGTCATTTGTATCCTACGAATTCTTAAGGTTCAAACGGGGCTCGATAATCGTCATGACATCATTGGATATACATCATTTGGTTACATGACAATTAACACATTAACATATAACTCATTATAATATTAAAACGATATTTAATCATACGAACTTACCTTGATGACAAAGACGTAGGAACGAGATAAACTAATCTGAGGCTTTAGCTTTTCACCGATCTAAATCCATATGAGGTCTATCTTGATCTAAATAGGCAAATTCAATCCATTTAATACTTCTATTATTCAATTCAGTCTATATTTCTTTTTTTACAAAATTACCATTTTGCCCCTAATATTTTAACTTTTTACAATTTAGTCGTTAAGCTCATAAATTGAAATATAAGCATTTTAATCCTCAACTCATGCTAACTGAATCCACCAGGGAACTATATCAATTCATACAAACCATCATTTCACAATTTCACCATGAACTTTTATCATTTTTACCAATAAGTCCCTAAATGACTATTTCATCAAAAATCACTTTACAAAACTTGTTTATTTATTAACAAAGATTCATAATCTTTCATAAAATATCAAGAATCATGCAAGAATATTCATGGAAAACCCTAAATCTTTAACAGTTTTGCATATTAACCTTTGGGATAGCTAGATTAAGCTACAACGAGTTCAAAAACATAGAAATCATTAAAAACAGAATAAAAAATCACTTACATGCAATACTTGGACATAGCTGAACCTTCAAGGTACAAAATGAAGGTTTTTCTTTCTTAATTTTGGTGAAGAAGGTTGTTTAGGAAGATGATACAATTGTTTGTATTATTTTACTTTAACTTATTTATTAATTTACCGAATTAACCTTCATTTTTAACTTTAAAAACACTTAATTCTATGTCCATAGAAGTCCACTAACATATTAAGTGGTCTAATTACCATTTAATTCACTCACATTGAAGTTTCATTGCTATTTAACACCTTTAGATACTAGAACTCCACTTTTGTACCTTTTACGATTTAATCCTTTTTATGTAATTAAGCATGCAAATGTCATAATTTTTTAACAAAGTTTTTATAAGACCTTTCTAACATTCCATAGGAATTGAAATAATAGTAAAATAATAATTTACTCATCGAATTTGTGGTCCCTAAACCACTGTTCCAATTTAACTGAAAACGACCTGTTACATTTCTTAAGAAACTATTCACTCATTTTGGAACACTTCGAGCAGTCATTAGCAATAGGGGTACACATTTTTGTAACACTCAATTTGATAAGATTTTTAAGAAATATGGTGTACATCATAGAACAACTATCCCTTATCATCCTCAAACTAATGGGCAAGTTGAAGTGTCGAATCAAGAACTGAAACGCATCCTAAAAAAGATCGTAGAGACAAATATAAATAATTGGGCTTTAAAATTAGATGACGCTTTATGGGCTTATAGGACTGCGTACAAAACACCTATAGGAACATCCCCATACAAACTTGTTTATGGGAAGAGCTGTCACATACCACTAGAACTCAAACATAAAGTATATTGGGCAATAAAATTTTTGAATTTCGATCCTAAACTTGCAGGTGATAAGTGACTGTTGTAATTAAATGAGTTAGACGAATGACGAGCAAATGTTTACGAGAGCTTGAAATTATACAAAAAAGAAACGAAAAAATGCCATGACGCTCGTTTAAAGCAGCCCAAATAATTTACAGTTGGAGATCAAGTGCTTTTATATAATTTAAGGCTTAAGTTGTTTCCAGGAAAGCTAAAATTGAGATGGTTAGGTCCTTACATGGTAAAAACTGATTTTCTCTATGGTACAATAGAGGTAACACATCCTGAATACGACTTAAGGTAAACGGTCATCGACTCAAATATTATATTAGAGGTGATATTAATATCAAGAGAGAGGAGCTCCGACTCTAAAATCTGAATCAGTCGTGAGCAAAAAGGGAAAGTCGAGCTTCGACTTGAAATAAGCGTTTCTTGAGAGGCAACCTGAGTGTTTCAATTTTGTTAATTCCCTTAATTTTGTTACATGTTTAGTTTGCTTTTTAAAAAAGGTGAACCATACGGTTGAGAGTGGTACACATGGGTTGGCGACATGGCTGGGACACATGGCCGTGTCCCAGGCTGTATGCATACCGAAGCTAATTTTTTTCCAAAGTTTTTGCGACACACATAGCAACAGAGACATGGCTGTGTGGGTCGCATGGCTTGGACATACGGGCGTGTCCTGGGTTGTATATATATTGGGACGTAATTATTCTAGGTTTCGATTGTTATGCAATCTAAGATGATCCACAAGGCCTGGCGACACGACCGTGTGTGACATACGATTTGTACACACGAGCATGCCTTAGGTCGTGTCCATATTGGAGTATATTTTTCAATTTCATTTCAAAACAGTGAGTTACATGGGAGGAAGGCACGATCGTGTGAAATACAAGGCTTGCCACATTGGAGTGTGTGAGATCGTATTCTTCACACGGCCTCACACACGGGCGTGGGAGAAGCGAAAGATGATCACAGACCGCCTAACACACGATCGTGTGTGACACACGGCTTGGACACACGGGCATGCCTCAGGCCGTATTGAGACTGAGCTTCATCTTTATTAAATTTTTAATTAACACACGGGTTGAGAGTGCACATACGGCCGTGTGACACAATCGTGTGGCCCAACACAGGCCCTCACATGACCGTGCCCCCTTAAAAATCCTATTTATTTATTTTTGTTTTGTCTTCTTGCTCATCTACCAATTGCCGTTTCTCCCCTAACGAAGTCAAAACCCCTCTTCGTCGATCTCCTTTCCCTACTCCTTTTTATCGTCGCTCAAACCCCCCTCCCCCGTCCTTCCCCCTCAACTTTCCTCCCTATCTCTGAACTCATCCTTTTCCCTTATCCTTTCCCCTCGCCCCTCGCCCCTCGCCCCTCGTTGCTCCATTCTCCCTTCTCCTTTTGCACCACCGATTGAACACCTCCCTCCCACCTTTCCTTTCCTTTCCCTACCCCCTCACCGTTCTGACCAACCATAACCCTATCCCCTCCATACTCACTACTGCATCCTCTCTTAATCTACACCGGAGCCACTAAACACCATAGCCCATCAACCCATCCCTTATTCCCTTACCCTATCCCCATTTTTCAACCCTCATAGTCTCTGTTTCCAGCCATTTTTTAACCCGCGCCTCGTCGCCATTCGTCCTCTGATCGTCGATCACCGTCGACTGCTCCTCGTCGTTCCCCCACTATTTGGCTCCCCTTCTTATTTTATTTATTTATTATTTATTATTTATTATTATTGTTATTGTTATGTTTTTCTTTTTATTATTCTTCTTAGGTTTATTATTACCATTGTGCTTAATATAGTTTTATTATTAATATTATTGTTTTGTTTATTATCATTAGTTGCGGTTTGCTTTTCCTTAAATCATTAGAATAATAATATTATTAGTTTAACAGTTGTAGTTTAATATTAGTAGATTTTTTGTTTTATTCTGTTTTGTTTTTGTTTTTCCTTGTCGTTTTAGGAGTAGGTTATTGCTCTATTAGTATTATATTTTGGTTTTCGTATTGTGATTATTCCTGTTGCTATGTTTTAATCTCTGCATGCTGACCTATTTTCTTTTCTGCTATATCATTACCATTTTTAGGCTGGACAGAACTTTCTGCTAGTGGGACGCATATGACCTAAGTCGATTGAAGGTGACTTTCCTACCTTCGACATTACACTATATTCATGCTATCTTGGCACATACGTTGACTGGTTGGAAGGAGAGCACCGAATTTGTTGGTACATTCAATGCTTATTTTCTTTGGAGCATGACGATGCAACGCACTTTCGATCTTGCTACTTCATTGCCCTATCGTTTTGCCATCAGTCTGATTGCAATAGGAAGGGTCGTATCTGTTTGGGCCCTTATGTGACTCGTCTTGTACAACATTTTGGCCTCATTGATTCTCTGGTACAGTCATCCTCATTTACATTGGTTAGACAGATGACCCCGCACGGTTTATCAATTATGAGTCACATAAGAATGATCGAGGGACAGCGTGACATGAGTCCTCCTCGATACAAATTATTTCATTTTGACCCTCAAAGTGAGCATATGGACTTTCCCGACGATGATCCTTTTCACCATGAGGATCCACCTCGTTCTTCTTCTCTGAGTCACCCTATCGCTGCTTCTACCGTTACACTCAATGATCTTTCTGAACGATTCACCCGTTTCGAGCAATGATGCTTTGAGCGATTTGACAACATTGATGCAACTGTGTAGCAGATATGTCAGCATATTCATATTTCTCCTACTGATCCTGCGTCTTACGTTCTCGACGCATCTCACGATGACGATCACTGATCTACTTTCATTTTATTTATTTTATTTATAGTTGAACTTCTATTTTTATTTTCGGTTGTTTTATTTTTAGTTGCTAGACTTCTTTAGTTTATATTTTTTGAACTATGTTTTTATTTTTCTTATTTTGATGGTGGTTTTTATTCGAGTTTGTAACCTCTAAATCTTTTTATTTATTTGTGTTTATCTTCTTATTAGTTGCTCAGAAACATGCACTATATTTAGATTTGCTCACACTTTTGGTTTTCTCTATTCTGGAGATCTCATCCATATTCAGGGCAGTTTTTGTTCTCCCTTTCTTTTTTGATATTGTGCTTATTCTGTACTTATATTTGTTTGTTCATTGAGGGCAATGTACATCTTAAGCGTGGGGAGGTTGTTTATATTTGTGATAAAATCTTTGAATTATTTGTTGTGTTTAAGTAATTTTCTCATACCCGCCATTAGAGTGAATTGTTTTAAAATTTAGAACTTTTATTGATGTTGTTTGGATTTATTTGTGGATATTTGTGCATAAGTTGATTCAATCTTTAAGACATGAGAGAGTCAAGTATGATAAGTTATTTTTAAGAAATCATATTTTAGGTTGTCTCCCTAAATTGAAGAATTATCTTGAAAGTTTTAATTTGCAAGTTTGACATCAAAACCATAATCTTTTGTGAGTTTTTGAGCCTATAGAGCATATATTGTAACAACCCGTTTTCAGTGGAATCAAAATAGTAGTTTCAGGATAACAAATATGAAGTCAAAAAATTTATTTTATTATTTTATGGGCTACAGCATGATAGAAATACCGTATAAAAATTTCGTTAAGAAATTTTACCGTTTATATACTTAATTTGATAAAAGGGACTAAATTTTGTAAAGTGCAAAAGTTGAGTTCTAATAGCTAAAGGTATTAAATAGCAATAAAATTTTAAATTGGAGGTCCTTATGTAGTAATTAGCCATTAAAGATGTTAGTGGATAAGCATGAGTATTCATTATTGGAAATTGAATGAATTACTAAGGTTAATTTTAGAAATTAGTGATTAAGGATATGATAAATAAAATAAACTATTATCATCTATTTCATCATCTTCCACCAAAGTTAAAAAAAAAACTTAGCCATGGAAGGTTGAAATTAAGGCAAGCTTATTTTGCTCAATTAGGTATGTATTTTTGTTTTGTTTTTGATGATTTCTATGTTTCCAGGATCGTTGTAGCTTAATCTAGCTAGCCCGAGGATTAATTTGTAAAATTTTTATAGTATTAGAGTTTTTCTGTTGATGAAAATGCTTGAGTTTTGAAGTTTGATGATAGAAAATGAATGGTTGTAGTTAGATAAACAACTTTTGTAAAGAGAATTTTGGTGAAATCATCAATTAGTGGCTAAATTGAAATAGGTGATAAATTTTTGGTAAAATTTGTGAATTTTGTGAAATATATGGGCTGCTATTAATATGTATAAAAATTGGCTAGGCTTGAGTAAGGATTAAATTGTATGCATTTCATTTTTTTGAGCTTAGGGACTAAATTACAAAGGAATTAAAACTATAAGGCAAAATGGTAATTTTCCAAAATTCTATGTTGGATTAAATTTAATGAGAATTATATTGAAATGAGTTAAACTCATTCGTATAGATCCCGTCAGACCTCGTACGGAGTTAGATCGAGGCAAAGAGAAAATATCGGATTAGTTACCTCCATATCTACGTACACCCGTGAGGTAAGTTCATGTAATTAAATTGTACATTTATATGTTTTAAATTGAATTATATGTATGTGATTTGTATAATTGCCATATATAAATACCGATTGCAAATCCGACGATTATTGAGTCTCGTTGGAACCTTAGGAATACGCAAGATACAAATGACATGTTATTAGGGTTACCGATTTGGTTAAGGTCCTGCATGTGTTCCTGACACACCACAGCTCGTATGAGCTTACCGATTTGCAGCTCGTGAGAGCTTATCGATTCTCAGCTCGTATGAGCTTACCGATTCACAGCTCGTGAGAGCATACCGATTCATTGCTCGTTTGAGCATACATGTATATGAATTGATGAATTACAGTTCAATACACCTTGTGTGTACTACCTACGTATCCAATGATATTCTAAATGGTTCAACGGGCATAGTTCTATTACGAGTTTATAGAGTTCAATATGAGGTATTTACATGAATTACATGGAAATGATTTATATATGATATATGGATACATGGTATAGATGTTACATGTATGTGGAATTTGAATAGTGGTTTAATTATATAACTAACATGGTTGTTGCA
Organism: Gossypium hirsutum; assembly: GCF_007990345.1. NCBI lineage: Eukaryota > Viridiplantae > Streptophyta > Magnoliopsida > Malvales > Malvaceae > Gossypium > Gossypium hirsutum. The sequence goes on along the minus strand of NC_053438.1, from coordinate 57,610,772 downwards.
GATATGTGTTTACGCTTTTGGCCAAATTGGTTTGGATATATTTTGTATGCTTACCTTAAATGTGATTAAATGGTAAGTTAATTTATTTGTTATACGAACTTACTAAGCTTAAATGCTTACTACATGTTATTTTCAGTGTTTTATAGTAATTTAAAAGCTCGCTCGGGTTGAAAGCTTGTCGGAGCTATTTCACACTATCCATTGGCTCTTTTGGTTCTTTTGGTAAATTAATATCGGTTATAATGGCATGTATAGGTTAATTTGGCCAATGTTGGCGTATAAGTGTTTTGTTGAGATTAGCCACTTAAATGGCTTGTGTTTGGTATATTTTGATGTATATATTTATGTGGTATTATCATATTGATGTTTGTTAGAATGGTATATTTGGTACTATTTGGGATTATACATATATATATTTGGTTATTTACGTATGTTTGGGTACTTGGTTGACATGTTTTTAAGTTGTCATTTCAGGTGCCTAAGGGCATATTGGTTGTATGTGGTGATAATACATGTTTAAGACTCGATTTTTAGCTTGTTTTGAATGCCTTGTTATGGCTTGTTGGTGTGCAATATGTCAAGTTTAGGTAGGTGTCAAATTGGGTGAGAAATATGGCTTAGAAAATGGTCTATTTTCATCCATACTTGTGTCTCAGCCGTGTGTGACACACGACTAAGTGGCCCGGTTGTGTGTCCTATGTATCTTCTGAAGAATGCAAGTTAGTATGCTCACACGGCCTAGCACACGGTCATGTGGCTTGGCCGTGTATCCCAAGTCAGAGAGTTACACAGGCACGAACACGACCGTGTGTCCCTATTTCAAATGTCCACATGGCCTAAGATATGGGCGTGTCTCTTGGCCGTGTGAATTTCACGGTCTGGCCACACAGCCGTGTGACCTTTGCAGCTTTGAAAAATTTCAATGTTTTCTAAAAATTTTTTTGAATACCCGATTTAGTCCCAACTTGTTCTAACACGTATTTCGGGCCCTGAGGGCTCGTATAAGGGACAATTTGTTTGATTTCAATTAGTTTCTGACATGAATGTTATATGATATGAAATGTCTATTTATTTGATCTGTAAATTCTGGTAATGTTCAATAACCCTTTTTTGGTGATGGATACGGGTTAAAAGTGTTATATTTATTGGTATCAGAGCTACGGTTTAGTCGATTCTCAGACTGAACGTAATGTATACGAGTCAAGCTATACATACCATTATATAACCTGCGATAGTAGGATATCCCCTGACCGTTTTAAAACATGTTTTTATATAGCAATGACATCTAACTGAGCTAATTCCGATGAAGTAGAGAGTGACCCTCAAGCCTCTGTTCAAAGAGTAGCTTCGAGTGGTACGAGGCCCGTATTTGAGGCCAGGAAAGAGAGGCTAAAAAAGCCTTCTTGTAGATGATGAATGAGTGGTTCACCGAGTTTGTATGAACGAATCCGATTGCTCAACAACCTCTACCCCCTCCTGTTCCTCAACCAGTTCCCGCTATTCCTCAAAGTACGAAACCTATCAGAGTTGGTAAGCCTCCTGTTGATAAGATCTGTAAGTATAGTACCAAAGAATTCTGAGCTACGGCCGATGATGATCCTGAGAGAGCTAAATTCTGGTTAGAGAATACTATCAGAGTTCTTGATGAATTATCTTGTTCACCGGCTGAATGTCTTAAGTGTATGATATCTCTATTAAAAGATTCAGCTTACCAGTGGTGGAATACATTGACTTCTGTAGTGCCGAAAGAAAGGATTACTTGGGAATTATTTCAAATTGAGTTTGGAAAAGAAATACATCAGTCAGAGGTTTCTCGACCAGAAACGTAAAGAGTTTTTAGAACTTAAATAGGGTCGTATGATAGTGTCTGAATATGAACAAGAATTTGTTTGATTGAGCAAATATGCTCGAGAATGTATTCTGACTAAGACTGCAATGCATAAGTGATTTGAAGATGGCTTAAACAAAGATATAAAACTATTCGCTGGGGTCCTCGAGTTGAAAGAATTTGTTGTACTAGTTGATCGGGCATATAAAGCTGAAGAGCTGAGCAAAGAGAAAAGACACGCTGAGACTGAAGCCAGAGATTCAAGCAAGAGATTGACGGGAAAGTGATACCAGTCAGCATCGAAGAAATCTAAAAAACATCACTACCATTCTACTACTTCTGTAGGATACTCCAGTAGAGACAGAGGTATCCGACGCTTTAGTCCTAAATCTTAGGCTACATCTGTAGCTAGTGTGGGTAATTCTAGAAACACCAGACTCAAGTGCAAGCACTGTAACAAGCCATATTATGGTGTGTGTCGAATGAAGAGCGGAGCGTGTTTCAGATGTAGTTCATTTGACCACTATCTTAGAGATTGCCCAGAGAAATATGAGAAATATAGTATTCAAAATTTGAGGCCAAGCAACACAGCTGCGAGAAGTAGACCACCTCGTAATCTTGGAAATGTAACTGGTAGCCGTAGTGTGACAAAAGACTCTACTGTAATGTCTGATGCACAAACATCAGCTAGGGCTTATGATATTCGTGCACACGAAGACGCTTCTGTGCTATATGTTATTACCGATACTTTCTCTATTATTGATACTGATGTAACTGATTTAATTGATCCCGGATCGGCTCATTTATATGTTTGTACGAATTTAGTGTCGAGTAAAAATTTACTAATTGAGTCCACTGAATTCGTGGTTAAAGTATCAAACCCTCTAGGCCAGTATGTGTTAGTTGATAAGGTTTGCAAGAACTGTCCGTTAATGACTCAGGGTTATAATTTTTTGGGTGATTTGATGCTATTACCATTCGATGAATTCAATGTGATTTTAGGCATGACTTGGCTAACTCTGCATGATGCTGTGGTAAATTGTAAACGAAAGCTTATCATATTGAAATGTTAGAATAGATAGATGCTTCATATTAAATCAAATAAATTGAATTGGTTGCCTGTTGTGATATCAGCTATGTCAGCTCAAAAATATGTGAGAAAAGGTTGTAATGATTACCTTACTTATGTATTGGATACTCAAGTGCCTGAGTTGAAGCCTGAATCAGTGCCAGAGGTTTGCGAGTATCCTAATGTGTTTCCAGAGGAGTTACCTGCATTACCGCCAGTCAGAGAAGTCGAATTTGCTATAGAACTTATACTGGGAACAACACCGATATTGATAGCACCATACAAAATGGCTCATACAGAGTTAAAAGTGTTGAAAGCACAGTTACAAGAGTTGACTGATAGGGGTTTTGCTCGACTTAGTTTTTCACCTTGGGGTGTACCGGTTCTTATTGTTAGGAAAAAGGATGGATTGATGAGATTATGCATTGACTATCGTCAGCTTAACAAAGTTACAATCAAGAATAAATATCCATTGCCTCGTATTGATGATTTGTTTGATAAGTTGAAAGGTGTCCCAGTGTTCTCAAAGATTGATCTTCATTCTGACTATTATCAGTTACGAGTGAAAGATTTAGATGTGCCGAAAACGACATTCAGAACTAGGTTCAAACATTATGAATTTCTTGTGATGCCATTTGATTTAACTAACGTACCTGCAGTATTTATGGATTTGATGAATACAATTTTCAGACCGTATTTAGATAGATTTGCTGTGGTATTTATTGATGATGTTCTGATATATTTTCGAAATGAGACTGAACATGCCGAGCATCTGAGAATTGTTCTGCAAACTTTTCGAGATAAATAAGAATTTGCTAAATTTACAAATGTGATTTTTGGCTTTGGAAATTTGGTTTTCTGGGACACATAGTATCGGCTGAAGGCATCAGAGTTGATCCGAATAAAATTTCAACGATTTTTAACTGGAAACCACCAAAAAACGTATCTAAAGTCAGAAGTTTTCTGGGATTAGCTGGTGTAATGCTGGGGTTTGTGCAAGTGTACACAGTCGTTATCAAGTAATAAATGTAATAGCCATTTTCCCCGGGGCCCAAAACTCGGAAGCCCAAACCCAGTTACAAATCCAAACAACAACCCAAGCCCAATTATTAACCCTAATACCAAACTGAAGCCCACAAACTAAAATTTTTCAGCAAAGAAACCTTAGCCCTAAACCACTTGTGCCACATGCGCTCCCTGCACTGTACGTCACCGCCCTTGAGACTCGTCAATCGCCGGCCATCCACGCGTCTGACACCTGCAAAACTAAGGCAACACGCTACAGAAAAAAGCCAAATAGAAAAAAAACAACACATGAAGGGAAAAGAGCGGAAAAACAAATCAAAAACAACAAAATAGATGTTTAAATTTTTTTCTTGAAATCGGTTATAAAAACCGAATTGGGGCACTGTAACACTTCTTCCTTTTTTACGATTATTAAGAAATAAAAAGCAAAAAAATAAAAGGTGAAATCTTGATTCTCGGTTAAATTATTTAAATTTGTTTTAGCATTATTTTTATTTTCCTTTTTGTTTATTTGAAAACAAAAAAGCAAAAAGCTTACCTCGGCGTCACTGTCCATCGCCGGAGTCCCTCTCTCCGTCACCGGAGCCATCTTGGTCGTTGAAATTGGGACCGGAGGGGGGCCAGGAAGGCTTCTTTTTCTTGCAGTCTTAGGGCCCAGAAGCCTAAGCCTTCAGGCATTTGAGAAACGGGCCAAAAGGTGACCTCCGTGTCGCTTCCGACCACCACTTACGGCGGGGTCACGGCGGCGCAGGTGACGGCACTATCGGTCGAATTTGGGGCTGCGAAAGAGAGAGTGTTCGAGCTCTTTGTTTTTTTTAAAAAATAAGCGTTAAACTGTTTTTTTTGTTTATTTTTTTGGCATTTATATTGTGAATAAAACGACGCCGTTTTGGGTCTAGGTAGCAATGGCCAAAACGACGTCATTTCACGTCTGACCCGCACATGCGACCCGACCCAGTAGCAGATCCGCGTGTTTTTGCTTGGAGGGGCTAATTGCATTTTCAGCCCCTCTGTTTTTGCAACATAGCGCAATCAGGTCCCCTTTTTTATTTACATTGCGGCCACAAAACTTTCTGGTGGTTTCATTTTAATCTGCGCTGAACGCCGCGTTTTGGTGCTAGAAATATTGCGCGATCGGTCCCTTGTTCCTGGCGCGTGTTTCATTTCTTTCCTCAGAAATCCTCTTTTATTTATTTACAATTTAAACCCCCCGAATTTTATTTCGTTTTTAATCTCGTCTTTAGATCATTTAACTTATTTATTTTCTTTTTAAAAAGGGGGTTCTTTTATTATTATTATTTTAAATTTGATATATATTATTTACTTTAAGTTGTTATCTAGTATTTTTATAGTATACTATTTAGTTCAAACTATCATATATATATATATATATTATCTTTTAAAATTTTTCTATATTATCTTTAATTTAAAAATTGTTTTATACATTATTACTATTATTTATTTTTATTTTTAACCTTTTTATTGTTCATTTTAAGTTCTTATATATTGTTTATATGAAATCTTTTATAATTTATTTTGAAAAGTTCTTGTAAATTACTTTTTTTAGACTATTAGTTACGTAGAATTGTTTCCTATTGTTTCGTTTCGTTTACTTGGATTATCAATATGGGTATGTTAAAATGATGCATGTGGTGTGGTCATTATCATTATGAACGGTATAACTTGTTTATTTACATTTTTTCATAAATTGAATGTGTGTATGTTATTATCCCGTTTCGTTTCATCACTTTGAAAATTGCGTTTGATTTGTATACATATAATGAACCATTTTATTTATCACAAAACAAATACACCTCGTTCAAGTGCTGCACTTGTCATTATTCAAAAAAGGAAAATTTTAAAATAAGGCAATATCTCGCGTTTTAGGAAATTCGAAGAAACGTGCCCTAACTTACGGGGTTTCGATTTTCTCGTTAAACCTAAATGGCCAAATATCCTTTTGAGTTTCAAAATACTTGAAATTTCATTAGAATTTAAAGACAAACTCGTGTTTGGGAATTCAAAGTAACATGTCCTAACTCACGGGATGTGATACTCCAATATATTGAGACGAGAGAATCTTTAGCAATCATTTGATTTAATTAAAGTGTTTTAAAGTCAATGTTAATAAAAGAGGATCGTATTTCAAAATCTTTTCAAACTTTTATTTTCGACATAAAGACATTAATTAATCAACTAGGTACCAATTTTTGGGCGTTATGAGGGTGCTAATCCTTCCTCGTACGTAACCGACTCCTGAACCCATTTTTTAAAATTTCGTGGACCAAAATCGTTGTTTAATTAAAATTAAATTGTTTATTACAAACAACCACTTTTCGAGGTGACCCGATGACACCTCATCAAAAAGGATCGATGGCGACTCCCATTTTCGTTTTCATTTTCAAAATCTAGGTCGACCCCGTTTTATCAAAAAAATGACGTCAACAACTTGACGACTCCACTGGGCATGTAAAAAGAGAGTCAAGCCACGAGTTGATTAATTTTTTGTCTTTTTATCGAAAATTAAAAATTTGGTTTAAATGAACAATCCTTTCGTTACATTTTGTCCGTCATTTTTATGGTCTTTAATATGTTTACTTTTTTTTTATTCTAGCCTTTTGATATTTCTGCACATTGCATTGCATGACCGAGGGTCACACCTTTTAGGTGGGAGTGAGAAGCTACGCCTTCGTGAGGTTTTCACCTCCGCATGGGATAGTGAATCGCTTTCGGGATACATCCGTACCTATGTATTCGTGATATTTTCATCTCTGCATGGCCATGGGGAAACGTACTCCCCTGAACTGAACTCAGTCCGTATGAGCCTATAATGGGTGAGGATCAAGGAATCTGCTAGTTCAGGTACCCTTACTTTACAACCGAACCGCATATAATAAGCCTTAAGAGCCAACCCTAGGTAGAACCACACCGAATGCCTAGAGGTCACTCGAAAACTTGGTTTAAATTTACGATAATTTTGTTGTCTTTTGTCTGTTTTTGTTACGATTATCATTACTTCGGTTTGTAATTACTCTATTGGTTTAGAATTTTGATATGTTTCTGCATGTTGCATTACATAACCGTTTGATTATTTCCTTTTAAGTGGGAGTGAGAAGCTATTTCCTTCGTGAGGTCTTCACCTCTGTGCAGGATAGCGAATCGCTTTCGGGATACATCTGTCCCTATGTCTTCGTGAGATTTTCATCTCCGTACAGCCATAGGGAAATGTATTCCCCTGAACTGAACTCAGTCCGTATGAGCCTATAATGGGTGAGGATCGAGGAATCTGCCGGTTCGGGTACCTTTACTTTAGAGTCGAATTGCAGTTGTCCGCCTTAGGAAAAATTACACCAAACTCTAGTGATCTCCCGAGTAGGTGGCCAATTCGTTTCTTTATTGCTTGCTTTTGTACTAACCTATTTCGTTTTGTTTTAGTTATGATTGCATTGGAATTTTCATTATAAAAGAGGTGTTGATTCAAGTTCAGTATCTAAATAGAGAGCTTGTCATAAGAAAATGAGTTTCTTGATAAAATGGAAGACTACGCGGTCGTCCGAATATGGTCCGAGAAAACGTAACGATGGAAGAAGTGATAGTCTGGTGAATGAGTACACGACTTTGCCTCATTGCCCGAAGGCTCAAGAAAACGGAGACAATTCGAGAGCCGCTAAAGCGAACTTTCTTAATGAAGCCAATCAGCATCACGAGGATGAGTGAACAGTGGGTCGTAGCTCAGATCAAACAAAAAGGAGATAGAGGTGGTGCCCCTTTTGAAGAGTTTTCGAGATTCAATCTTAACATATGGATTTGAAGAAAATGATCGATGTCTCTACTTCGATTGTTAGGACGAGGTCGTATATGTAAATATCCATTTTATATAAAGAGATTTGTTTTCTAGTAAAGTTATTCTAATAGAATTGAATCAAGAATCAACGTTTCTTTTTGCATTCATGCATCTGCATTACATTTGATTGCATGCATCTTTTCATTCATTAACATTACATTTCATTACATACAATAAATTTCCTAAAATCCAAAAGTGCATTGAGTTTAGAACTCTAGTACAAAGCTAGATAGATGATAAAGAATTGGAATTCTTTGAAGATATCGATGGTATGGAAAGGTAAAGATGTTTGTGCCTTTGAAGAAGGAACTGAAAAAAAAAACAAAAACCGTCAGGAATTTGTTTCTACATCCCTAGAGGCATTCTGAACAACGGGACTATGAAGGAGATTCTTGTAATTTTTAGGAACATTTCAGAGTAATATTTGGAACGCTCTTATTGCTCTAAGCCTAGGAGCAATAGAAAATCCTTTTGTGAAAAAGGCACATGTCCACTATTTTTTATTTCAACGAAATGCATCTTTGTGTCTTGTTTTGACAAACATTCTTTTATTCCTCCCATTTCATCCATATTCATACCACACAGATAATTTCCCTTTGATTCATTGGTTCTTTGAGTCTTCTTTCGTTCCTATAACAGGTCTCTAGATATCAATGATATGAGCGACACTACTATTGACTCAGAATCTCCTTTTGAGCAAGATGTGTGTCCAGAGGAACCTCAGGACTTTGAAGATGATCGAGACTGTAGCTTATCTCCTAATTTATTAAGGATGGTAGAGCAAGTCGAAAAACAAATCATACTTTACAAAAAATCAGGTGGAAATTGTGAGCTTAGGAGAAAAGAAAGAGGTGAAGATCGGAGCATGTATCACTGCAAAGACAAAGCGAGACGCCCTTAAGTTACTTCAAGAATTTAAGGATATTTTCGCATGATCGAGATATGCCTGAGCTACTAAGACGTGTGGACACTATTGAGGCTAAGAAATATTGGAAAAGGTCCATAATGGTGTCTGAGGAACACATGCATTGATTTTGCAATGGCCAAGTAAATCATGAGATATGAGTACTGCTGGTCCACCATGGAAGAGGATTCCATCAGTTATACCAAGAAATGTCATAAGTGCCAAATTTATGGAGGCAATATTTATGTGCCTCCTTTATCTATTCATGTTATGACTTTTTCATGGCCTTTCTCTATGTGGGGCATAGAGGTCATTGAGCTGATCTCGCCAAAAGCTTCTGGCAGTCATCGAGTCATCTTTGTGGTCATCGATTACTTCACTAGGTGGGTGGAAGCTGCTTCATATGCTAATATCACAAAGCTGACAGTCAGCAAATTCTTGAAAATCATATGTTAGTATGGAATGCCAAAAAGGGATCATATTAGACCATGTATTGAATTTGAACAACGGCATGGCATCAAAAGTTTGCAGTTTGTTCAAGATTAACACCATGTCGCCCCAAAATGAACGGTATAGTGGAGGCAAAAAAGAGAGCAAAAAAGCAAAAAAACATAAAAGTAAAAAAAAAACAAAAAAGAAAATAAAAAAGAAAAAAAACCTCTACCGGGGCAAGTCATTTCTCATTGGTATATGGAATAGAGGCAGTTTTACCCATCGAAGTTGATATTCCTACCTTTCGAGTCTTGTCAGAGCTGAAGTTGGATGAAGCAGAATGGATCCGGGCTCGATATGATCAGTTAAAGTTGATTGAGGAAAAAAAGTTGAAAGCTATCCGTCATGATCAAATGTACCAAAAGAAAATGAAGCGAGCTCACTAAAAAAGGTGCCTTAGAGAATTCTATGAGGGGGACCTAATATCGAAGATCCTTCCCATATATATAACAACCCGATTCTGGGCCTAGTCGGAACAGTGGTTTCAGGACCACAAATCCGACGAGGGAAAATATTATTATTATATTTTTATGATCTACAATTTCACGGAAAAATTTCGTAAAAATTTCGTTCGAAAATTTCGACGTTTGGGCACTCAATTTAGTCAAAAGGACTAAATTGTAAAAAGTGCAAAAGTTGAGTTCTACATGTTAGAAGTGTCTAATTGTTATGAAATTATAAATTGGTAGTCCTTATATGGTAATTAGACCATTAGTTAATTGATGGAAAAAATAGACATAAGAAATGGGTGAAATAGATTTTTTTAAATGGGGGCATTTTAGTCATTTAGTAATAAAAAGAATTAAAAAGGGAAAAAGATGCCAAGATGTGCTCATCTTCTCCATGGTGAACGAAATCAGCAAGGGGGAAACCATATTTAGGGTTTTTAAGCTTCCAAGCTCAATAGTAAGTGATTCCAAGCCCCGTTTTTAATGTTCTTTACGTTTTTAGAGTCCCGGTAGCTTAATTTAGCTTATTCTAGCAATAATTTAACTTAGGGTTTATATTTGGAAAAATATCCATACGTGAAAAGTGTTTATTTTTCTATTTTATGGTGGAACATGAAGCTAGAAATTATGTTAAACAACTTTTGCTAAGCGATTTTAAACGAAAACGGGTAAATTGACATAATCGGTAAAAATAGTTAATGTTCAAAAGTATGTGTTAGAGTGAGAATTTGATGTTGCCATAGAATGGAAAAGTGTTCAGCATGTTGTAAAACATAATAATAAGAGATGAAATTTAATTTCCGAGCTTAGGAACAAAAGTGTAAATATACAAAAGTTTGGGGGTAAAATTGTAATTTTTCAAAAAGTTGTGTGGAGGACTATTTTATTAAATTTGAGCATTAAATGAGTTAAATTTGCTATTATAGATCAAGAAGGACGAGAAGACTACCTTAGACGGGGAAAAGAGAAGATAGTGGAGTAAATTGCAAAATTACGATATTTTGAACCGAGGTAAGTAAACATGTGAAATAATGCATATTTTTGATATTATTTGGTATATGTTGAGATTTATTTGAACATAGAATAAATATTTGGCAAAGATTCTAAAAGTGTGGTTAAGTTGGGAAAGGTGGTAAAGTGTTGAAAAACACGGTTTTCGGTTGAACACTCGGAATAGGCCGGATTATTTTGAATATAAAGGGGTTTGCTAAGTGCTGATTCCCCAAGGGGCTGCTAAGTGTTGATTCCCCGATTCATTGGTGGTTGCTAAGTGCTGATTCCACCGTATCTTAAATGTGAAAGGGGTTGCTAAGTGCTGATTCCACCGTATCTTAAATGTGAAGGGGGTTGCTAAGTGCTGATTCCCCCGAGGGGTTGCTAAGTGCTGATTCCCTGAATCACTGGTGGTTGCTAAGTGCTGATCCCACCGTATCTTCAATGTGAAAGGGGTTGCTAAGTGCTGATTCCCTGACTCATTGGTGGTTGCTAAGTGCTAAATCCACCGATAACGGATAATATTCCGAGTGTTCAACGAGGAAATTGGAAAGATGAATATTTATAGATGGTGGACAAGTTTATAGGAGGAATATTGGGTTTGATACTTAATCAACCCATATGTAAGATGGGAGGAAATATAAAAAATACAAAAGAACAATTTAAATACAAAACTGTTTTGAATAATAACAGCTGGGAAACTTTGAAAAATCACCATAAATGGTGGAAAATGAATTAGAGGTTGAAAAATCACCATAAATAATTATGGCCTGAAATTTATATGTTTGGATTCCTTAATAAGTCTATTTTTAATATAAACAATCGAGAACATTTTTTGAATTCTATACAGGGAGTTAAGTAAATTTTAGTAAGAAGAGGTCATAACTGTCGAGCAGTGAAACATGAGAATCTTTAGAGAATAAACTGTACTAATTGGACAAACCAAAAATTTTGAAAATTTTATGGTGGAAAGGTATATGAATCTAGTTTTTGGGAAAATTTACAGAACTTAATTTTTTGCCCTGTAGCTCCAGATAAAAATAAATTAGTGACCATGATGCAGAAAAATAGCTTGCTGGAAATTGAACAAATAATGAAATTTATGTGTGATTAAAATTATGTTACTATGTAATCATGTGAAGAATTTTTTTATTGGTCATATGTTTACTTACTAAGCTATATGCTTACTCATTTTTATTTTCCCTTGATTATAGTGACATCAATCATCTCGGAACTTGGACGATGTCAGATAATCATCCACACTATCATCAACTTTTTGGGTATTTTGCAATTAATACTTTGGAAACATGGCATGTATAGATGACTTTATGTAATGTGGTATAAATATGTATATACAGTATTGTTCGGTTTAATAGGTTGGGGTTTATTAATGGATAAATTGTGTATACACATATATATTTGCAATTGGTTGAAATGTTGAAATCATTTGAAATTGTGTTTTGAAAACTTGCAGGGGGTTTTATGTAAAAATAAGCAGAAATGCTGCCGAAATTTTTTTTTAAAAAAAATTTAGTAATACTTTATACTCTATTCCGTTAAGGAATACGGGTAAGGGGTGTTACAATACAAAAGGACTTCAAAAGAAAGTGGATGCCAAACTGGAAAGGACCTTATGTGGAAGGCCTTATTTGAGAAAGCGTCGATATTGACTGGGATGGACGGGAAAAGCCTACCTAATCCTGTGAATTCAGATTCAGTGCAGAAGTTCTTCGCCTAAAAAAAACAAAAAAGGAGAGGCCAAGGTGAAAACCCGCAAAGGGCGCCTTGAGACCAAAGGGGTTTTGAATTGAAAACCCAAGAATAGGTAGTTCAAATTTTTATCGAAGGTGGGGCATGCGGTAGTCTTCTCCTCTCTGAATTAATAAGAAGGAGAGATGCTACATCTTGGGGCATCAACAAAGTCTTTTAGGACTTCTAAACACATATCAGGTTCAAAAGGGTCCTCAAGAAGTTTGGGGCAGAGAAGGTCATGCTACGATATCTGGGGCATCTATTTCCATTTTATTCATTTTTTGTATTTATAACAAAATACACCATCCTGATTAATTTATTCTCATTTTGTATTCTAGCAAAATTTGCTATCTTGATTGATTCATTCATTTCGAGCATTTGCTCTCAACAAAATTTCATCTTGTCCATTTTGATAATATTTTTCAAGCATTTTTCATTGAAATAACGATTACTGGACTGATAATATTCAAGCAAAAAAAGTTTTGCATATTACTCTAGAAGCTTCTAAATAGTACAAGGACCTGAAGTAGGGCTACTATTTAGAACTAACCAACTTAAGGTTTAGAAGCATTGGAGAAAGAATAGTCTAAATTGCGACTATTTCTTTGGTTTTTCTGTTAAAGATACCAGTTGAACAAGAAAACATCGGTGATAAAACCTTGATGAACAATGAGGAATGACAACCTAAGCATTAAAAAGAGATCATTCTCATGACATTCTACAAATACCATACATACACATCTAGTTAGGAGCATTTGATTCAGTCTAATCATGACATCCTAAACACTTGGCATAAATAGGTCCAAAAAATGGATTTTACAGGTCATGTTCCCCAGAGAACAGATCAATGAAGTTACCCATACCCCTAAAGTTGCAGTGGGATGGATTGAAGTCATCATATCCAGTCTTATCTCCTTGAATTCGCAGTGGAGCAGACTGAAGATGGTAGATCTTGTCTTCCTGTACTGGCAGTGAAGCAGATCGAAGACACCAGTCCTATCTTTTTGGCATTACGGTTAAAAAGATTGAAGCCGCAACGGTGAATCTTACTTCCCTGGTGGTGCAGTGGAACAGATTGAAGCTACAACGGCGAATCTTGTTCCCCAACATTGCAATTGAAAAGATTGAAGCCGCAACGGCGAATCTTACTTCCTTGGCGTGCAGTGGAGCAGATTGAAGCTACGACGGTGAATCTTGCTTCCCCCGACATTGCATTCTAAAAGATTGAAGCCACAACGGTGAATCTTACTTTCCTGGCGGTGCAGTGGAGCAGATTAAAGCTACGTCGGTGAATCTTGCTTCTCCGATATTGCAATTTAAAAGATTGAAGCCACGACGGTGAATCTTACCTCCCTGAGTTCGCAGTGGAGCAGATTGAAGCTACAACGGTGAATCTTGCTTCCCCTGACATTGCATTTTAAAAGATTGAAGCCATACACCACAGATCTTGTCTCTCTGAGGTTGCAGTAGAGCAGACCGCATCCACTCCTATCTCCTTGAAGTTGCAGTGGAGCGGATTAAAACCACAGATCTTATCTCTCTGAAGTTGCAGTAGAGAAGATCGTATCAAGTCTTATCTCCCTGAAGTTGCAGTGGAGCAGACAAAAGAAACCAATCCTATCTCCCGGAAGTTGCAGTGGAGCAGATTAAAACCACATATCTTATCTCTCTGAAGTTGCAATAGAGCAGATCGCATCCAGTCTTATCTCCCTGAAGTTGCAGTGGAGCAGAAAAAAAAATCAATCCTATCTCCCTGAAGTTGCAGTGGAGTGGATTAAAACCACAGATCTTATCTCTCTGAAGTTGTAGTAGAGCAGATCGCATCCAATCTTATCTCTCTGAAGTTGCAGTAGATCAGACAAAAGAAACCAATCCTATCTCTCGGAAGTTGCAGTGGAGCGAATTAAAATCACAGATCTTATCTCTCTGAAGTTGCAGTAGAGTAGATCACACCATAACAAACCTTATCTCCCTGAAGTTGCAGTGGAGCAGGTTGAAGATATCAATCTTATCTCTCTGAAGTTGCAGTGGAGCAGATTGAAGCTACTAATCCTATCTCCCTGAAGTTGCAGTGGGGCGGATTAAAAGGATGAATCTTATACCTTCAAAGTCGCAGTAGGTTGGATTAAGTCTATCATAACAAGCCTTATCTCCCTAAAGTTGTAGTGGAGCAGACTGTAGATAGCGAGTCTTATTGAATCGAACCTTATCTCCCTGAAGCTGCAGTGGAGCAGGGTAAAGCAATAAGTCTTATCTCCCTGAAGTTGCAGTGGAGTAGACTAAAACCACAAATCTCATCCCCACGGAGTTGCAGCAGAGTAGATTGAAGTCATATCTCTCTAAAGATGCCGTGAAGTGGATCCAAGAAACAAGACGCAGTGGGCTGGAATGAGGCCACTTGAAGAAGAGAAGCACCCAAATAAGTCAAGACTAGGCAAGGCCGAGCAAAATTGGCTCTTTTAAGGTCTTTGCTCCATTCTCGTTACACAATAATGAGCAAAGAGGGGTAGCTGTAATAGCCATTTTCCCCCGGGGCCCAAAACTCGGAAGCCCAAACCCAGTTACAAATCCAAACAACAACCCAAGCCCAATTATTAACCCTAAGCCTAAACTCAAGCCCACAAACTAAAATTTTTCACCAAAAAAACCCTAGCTCTAAGCCATTATCGCCGCATGCGCTCCCTGCACTGCACGTCACCGCCGCTCGAGACTCACCAATCGCCGACCGTCCACGCGTCTGACACCTGCAAAACCAAGGCAACACGCAACAGAAAAAAAACCAAATAGAAAAAAACAACACACGAAGGGACAAGATCGGAAAAATAAATCGAAAACAAAAAAATAGGAGTTTAAAGTTTTTTCTTGAAATCGATTATAAAAACCGAATAGGGGTACTATAACACTTCTTCCTTTTTTACGATTATTAAGAAATAAAAGCAAAAAATAAAAGGTGAAATCTTGATTCTCAGTTAAAGTATTTAAATTTGTTTTTGTATATATAAAAAAAGCAAAAATCTTACCTCGGCGTCACTGTCCATTGCCGGAGTCCCTCTCTCCGTCATCGAAGCCATCTTGGTCGCTGAAATCAGAACCAGAGGGGAGCCAGAAAGGCTTCTTTTTCTTGCGGTCTTAGGGCCCAGAAGCCTAAGCCTTCGAGCGTTTGAGAAACTGGCCAAAAGGTGATCTCCATGTTGTTTCTGACCACTGCCTACGGCAGGGTCACGACGGCGCAGGTGACGGGACTATCGGCCGAATTTGGGGCTGCGAGAGAGAGTGTTTGAGCTCTCTATTTTTTTTAAAAAAAGGGTTAAACTGTTTTTTTATTTTTTAGCATTTATATTGTGAATAAAATGACACCGTTTTGGGTTTAGGCAACAATGGCCAAAACGACGTCATTTCACATCTGACCCGCGTATGCGACCCGACCCAGTAGTAGATTTGCGTGTTTTTGCTTGGAGGGGCTAATTGCATGTTCAACCCCTCTGTTTTTGCAAGATAGTGCAATTAGATCCCCTTTTTTATTTACATTGCGGTCACAAAACTTTCTGGTGGTTTCATTTTAATCCGCGCTGAACGTCGCGTTTTGGTGCTGGAAATATTACGCGATCGGTCCCTTGTTCCTGGCGCGTGTTTCATTTCGGTCCCCAACAATCTTCTTTTATTTATTTACAATTTAAACCCCCTAAATTTTATTTCGTTTTTAATCTCGTCCTTAGATCATTTAACTTATTTATTTTCATTTTAAAAAGGGGGTTCTTTTATTATTATTATTTTAAATTTTATATATATTATTTACTTTAAGTTGTTATCTAGTATTTTTATAGTATACTATTTAGTTCAAACTATCATATATATATATATATTATCTTTTAAAATTTTTCTATATTATCTTTAATTTAAAAATTGTTTTATACATTATTACTATTATTTATTTTTATTTTTTAACCTTTTTATTGTTCATTTTAAGTTATTATATATTGTTTATTTGAAATCTTTTATCATTTATTTTGAAAAGTTCTTGCAAATTACTTCTTTTAAACTATTAGTTACGTAGAATTGTTTCCTATTATTTCGTTTCGTTTGCTTGGATTATCAATATGGGTATGTTAAAATGATGCATGTGGTGTGGTCATTATCATTATGAACGTTATAACTTGTTTATTTACATTTTTTCATAAATTGAATGTGTGCTATGTTATTATCCTGTTTCGTTTCATCACTTTGAAAATTGCGTTTGATTTGTATACATATAATGAACCATTTTATTTATCACAAAACAAGTACACCTCGTTCAAGTGTTGCACTTGTCATTATTCAAAAAAGGAAAATTTTAAAATAAGGCAATATCTCGCGTTTTAGGAAATTCGAAGAATCGTGCCCTAACTTACGGGGTTTTTATTTTCTCGTTAAACCTAAATGACCAAATATCCTTTTGAGTTTCAAAATACTTGAAATTTTATTAGAAGTTAAAGACAAACTCGTGCTCGGGAATTCAAAGTATCATGTCCTAACTCACGGGATGTGATACTCCAATATATCGAGACGAGAGAATCTTTAGCAATCATTTTGATTTAATTAAAGTGTTTTAAAGTCAATGTTAATAAAAGAGGATCGTATTTCAAAATCTTTTCAAACTTTCATTTTCGACATAAAGACATTAATTAATCAACTAGGTACCAATTTTTGGGCGTTATGAGGGTGCTAATCCTTCCTTGTACGTAACCGATTCCTGAACCTATTTTTTTAAATTTTGTGAACCAAAATCGTTTTTCGAGGTGACCCGATCACACCTCATCAAAAAGGATCGGTGGCGACTCCTATTTTCGTTTTCATTTTCAAAATCTAAGTCGACCCCGTTTTATCAAAAAATTGGTGTCAACAATAAGTAAGTATCGAGTTATAGTCTCCACAGGGATTGTATTTGTGCTAAGTCACTTGTAAAATTATATTAACAATTTGATAAATAAAAACACAATATAGTTGAGAAGTGGTGATTAAAATATATTAAACTAAATGCAATGATCCTTAATGCAAATTATCCTAAGTTTGCAAACTATATGAATGAAATAGATTTTAGTAAATTAAACACAATTTGCAATAATTATAACATAAATAAACTTGGACAATTACTTTAATTAAACTCAATTTATTATCAACATGCTTAATAACATTCGGAAAAATATTTCATGGCAACTTGATCTTTCATGAATTTGGAAACCACATTAGGTCCTTTCGGAATCCTTTACTTAGTAAATACCCATTTTACTGATCTTTATTTACTAAGGGTTTCTTAGCATTCGTGTGAGGTAATAGGGACGTGTTAGGTTTGAAACAATTTAATCATACAAATCTAAAAAACAATGTAGATAACAGAGTTTGGTTAGAGTTGTTATGCAACCTACAATTCAATTGGGTTAGGATCTAAATTGAGCATGCACATTTCAATTATGCATCCATTAGCCGTCATCTGGTTAGGATCGCTCAACTAATTCAGGTACATTTCAATCACATATGAACGAAATACAGACTTTATTTTAATTGAAAACATGATCGATTGAGGCACAAACATTATAAGCATGAATCAAATAAATATTATTTAATCAAAATAATCATCCTAGCTTAAATAAATTTAAGCTATCATTGTTGTAAACAAAAACAAAGAACACATAGCAAATATATTTAAATTAAATTTAAAGAAAAGAAAGATTAAACCCAATTCAGAGTGGTTGTCACCCAAGACTCTGACTGACAAGGCTCCTTTGCTTCTTTGCGTTGCTTCTTTGCTGATCGCTCTCCAAGGTGGTCAAACAAGGGTTCTTTAAAAAGCATAATTGCTAAAATCCTTACACAAGGATGGTGAAGGGGAAAGATAGCTAAAAGAGTTGAGAGAATGATGAATGAGTGAGAGATGACAAGATGATGGATGATTGAAAAAGTGAGAAATGAGCTCTTATTTATAGGTGAGGCAAGGGAGCTAGTTTGCTAAAAGTAGGAGTGTCCATCCTTTGAAACTTCCTCCAAGAGTGGCCGGCCATGAATTGAGGAAAGGTGGCTGATTTTTCCTTGATTTTTGGTCAATTTGAGTGCCACAATAACTCGGGACTGAGACTCGGTCATCAGCAAATCTTCAGGAAAATCACCGATTTCTTTAACTCTTCAAGGACTTTGTATAATTAAACCAAAAAATGGTTTATGACATCTATGTCTAGCCGAAAATTGGGTTGACTTGGTCCCTAATTTGGACGGTTTTGCAATTAGAAGAAAACTCTCAGACCTGTCCAAAAATAGTAGATAGTTTAGAGGACCAAATAATATAATTTAACCACTTTAATTAATCAATTTACTTAATTAATTAAAACCCAATTTATTAATGAAATATTAAAAATTAATTATTAAATATAACTTTATATTTTATTATTTAATA
>NC_053438.1:57554678-57591491 GCF_007990345.1 Gossypium hirsutum | reverse complement strand
ATGCATGACCTACTTTATAGCTTAAAAATATAATATGCTCAAATTAATATAAATTAAGCCATTTTGTGCATGAAAATTGTATAATAAAGTATAAAATCACATTTTAATAATTTTTATGTCCTAATTTCATATTTTCTCATATTTCATCAATTTATTAAACAATTACTTGGTTTTAACAATAAATTTAAGTAAAAATGTGATGAATTATATAGGAAAAATCTTATATATTTTTCAGTTTACAGTTGGTTATTACTGGAGATTTGTAAAAGGATTTTCGATGATAGTTACACTGATGACACGGCTATTACAGAAAGATGTGAAGTTTGAATGGTCTGATAAATGTCAGCAAAGTTTTAACCAGTTGAAAGCCTTGTTGACCAAAACACTAGTTTTGGTTCAGCCTGAATCGGGTAATGAATTTGTGATTTTCAGTGATACGTCATTGAATGGATTGGGCTGTGTTTTGATGCAAGAAGGTAAAGTAATATCTTATACTTCCAGACAATTAAAGCCACATGAAAAGAACTATCCGACACATGACTTAGAGTTGGAAGCTATTGTCTTTGCATTGAAAATTTGGTGACACCATTTGTTCGGTGAAAAATATCATATATTTACCGATCACAAGAGTTTAAAGTATCTGATGTTGCAGAAAGATTTGAATCTAAGACAACGTAGATGGTTCGAATTTTTGAAAGATAATGAGTTAATTATTGATTATCATCCGGGAAAAGCAAACCTAGTGGCTGATGCTTTGAGTAGAAAGTCCTTGTTTGTTCTGCGAGCGATGAATACCCGACTATTGCTATCTGATGATGGCTCAATTTTAGTCGAGTTAAAAGCTACACCAACATTTTTACAATAAATCTGCGAACCTTAGAAATATGATAGTAAGATGTTAGCTAAACTGGTAAAGAGTGAGTTGACTTCTGATTCAGAATTTTAGATAGAACCTGATGATTGTTTGTTATTCAGAGGTAGAGTTTGTGTACCAAAGAATCCATAACTTATACAAAAAATTTTGCATGAAGCTCATAGTGGTAGCTTGTTTGTTCATTCGGGGAGTAATAAAATGTACAATGATTTGAAACAGATGTACTGGTGGCTAAGAATAAAACATGACATTTCTAATTTTGTATCTAGATGTTTGATATGTCAGCAAGTTAAAGCTGAACATCAGGTACCTTTGGGACTGTTACAGCCAGTAATGATACCGGAGTGGAAATGAGATAGAGTTATTATAGATTTTATATCAGGGTTACCCCTATCTCCGAAAAAGAAAGATGCCGTTTGGGTTATCGTCGATCATTTGATGAAATTTACACATTTTATTCTGTTACTTATAGATTTCTCACTTGAAAGATTAGCTGAGTTATATATTTCGGAGATTGTTAAATTACATGGAGTATCAGTCTCCATTATTTCGAATAGAGATCCGCGGTTCACATCGAGATTCTGGAGAAAGTTACAGGAAGGTTTGGATACACGATTACATTTTAGCACCGCATTTCACCCTCATATCGATGGTCATTCCTAGTGTGTGATTCAGATTCTTGAATATATGCTTCAATGTTATGTTTTAGAGTTTGAAGGTAACTGGGAGAAATACTTACCATTAGTCGAATTTACATATAATAATAGTTTTAAGTCGAGCATAAAGATGACACCGTATGAGGCTTTGTATGGTCGCAAATGCCGAACTCTATTATATTGGATTGAGCTCAGTAAGAAAAAAATACACGGGGTTGATTTGATTCGTGAAACTGAGGAAAAAGTGAAAGTGATCCAAGATAGCTTAAAAGCAGCTTCAGATCGTCAGAAATCTTATGCAGATCTTAAATGTAAAGAAATAAAATTTCAAGTCGGTGACAGGGTATTTTTGAAAGTTTCACCTTGGAAAAAAGTTCTTTGGTTCGATCGTAAAGGAAAGCTAAGTCCGCGATTTATCGGGCCATATGAGATTACTGAGAGAATCGGACCTGTTGCGTATAGATGAGCTTTACTGTCAGAACTAGAAAAGATTCATAATTTTTTTCACGTGTCTATGTTACAACGGTACCAATCTGACCCATCACATGTTATCTCCTCAATAGATGTCGAGATTTAGTCTGATATGACATTCAGTGAAGAACTTATCAGAATTCTGGCACGAGAGGTGAAAAAATTGAAAAATAAAAACGTAGCTTTAGTATAAGTTCTCTGGCAGCGACACGGAATAGAAGAAGCTACCTGGAAACCCGAGGAAACTATGAGAAAGCAATATCTGAATCTCTTTACTAGTAGGATTTTCGGGGACGAAAATTCCTTTAGGTAGAGAGTTGTAACAACCCGTTTTTAGTGAAATCGGAACAGTGGTTTAGGGACCACAAATCTAAAGTCAAAAAATTTATTTTATTATTATTTTATGGGCTACAATATGATAGAAATACCATATAAAAATTTCGTTAAGAAATTTTACCGTTTACATAAATAATTTGATAAAAAGGACTAAATTGCGTAAAGTGTAAAAGTTGAGTTCTAATAGCTAATGGTATTAAATAGCTATAGAATTTTAAATTGGAGGTCCTTATATAGTAATTAGCGATTAAAGTTGGTAGTGGATAAGCATGAGTAGTCATTATTGGAAATTGAATGAATTATTAAGGTTAATTTTAGAAATTAGAGATTAAAGTTATGATAAATAAAATAAAATGAACTGTTATCATCTATTATCATCATCTTCCACCAAAAAAAATAAATAAATAAAACCTAGTCATGGAAGCTGGAAATTTAGGCAAACTTATTTTGCTCAATTAGGTATGTATTTTTGTTCCTTTTTTGATGATTTCTATGTTTTGGGATTTTGTAGCTTAATCTAGCTAGCCCAGGGATTAATTTGCAAAACTATTATAGTATCAGGGTTTTGCTATTGATGAAAATGCTTGAGTTTTGAAGTTTGATGATAGAAAATGAATGTTTGTTGTTAGATAAACAACTTTTGTAAAGAGAATTTTGGTGAAATCATCAATTAGTGGCTGAATTGAAAAGGTGATAAATTTATGGTAAAATTTGTGAATTTTTTAAAATATATGGGCTGCTATTAATATGTATAAAAATTGGCTAGGCTTGAGTAAGGATTAAATTGCATGAATTTTATTTTTTTGAGCCTAGGGACTAAATTACAAAGGAATTAAAAGTATAGGGCAAAATGGTAATTTTGCCAAAATTCTATGTTGGATTAAAGTGAATGAGAATTATATTGAAATGACTTAAATTCATTCGTATAGATCCTGTCAGACCTTGTACAGAGTTAGATCCAGGCAAAGAGAAAATATCAGATTAGTTGCCTCCATATCTACGTATACTCCTCGAGGTAAGTTCATGTAATTAAATTGTATATTTATATGTTTTAAATTAAATTATATGTATGTTACTTGTATAATTGCCATGTATAAATACCGAACGCATATCCGACAATTACCGAGCCCGATTGAAGCTTAGGAATTCGCAGGATACATATGACATGTCATTAGCGGTACCGATTTGGTTAAGGTCCTGCATGTGTTGTGGACACACCACAGCTCGTATGAGCTTATCGATTTGTAGCTCATGAGAGCTTACCGATTCTCAGCTCGTATGAGCCGACTGATTCACAACTCGTGAGAGCATACCGATTCATAACTCATATGAGCATACATGCATATGAATTGACGAATTACAGTTTAGTACACCTCGTGTGTACTACCCGCGTATCCAATGATATTCTAAATGGTTCAACGAGCATAGTTCTATTACGAGTTTATAGAGTTCAATAGGAGGTGTTTACATGAATTACATGGAAATGATTTATATATGATATATGGATACATGGTATAGATGTTACATGTATCTGGAGTTTGAATAGTGGTTGAATTACATGACTAACATGGTTGTTGCGGATATGTGTTTAGGATTTTGGCCAAATTGGTTTGGATATGTTTTGTATGCTTACCTTAAATGTGATTAAATGGTATGTTAATTTGTTTGTTATATGAAATTACTAAGCTTAAATGCTTACTTCGTGTTATTTTTCGTGTTTTATAGTAATTTGGAAGCTCATTCGGGTTGGCAGCTTTTCGGAGTTATTTCACACTATCCATCGACTCTTTTGGTAAATTAATATCGGTTATAATGGCATGTATAGGTTAATTTGGCCAATGTTGGCATATAAGTGTTTTGTTGAGATTAGCCACTTAAATGGCTTATGTTTGATATATTTTGATGTGTATATATTTATGTGGTCTTATTATATTGATGTTTGTTAGAATGGTATATTTGGTACTATTTGGGATTTTACATATATATATTTGGTTATTTAGGTAAGCTTGGATACTTGGTTGACATGTTTTTAAGTTGTCATTTGAGGTGCCTAAGGGCATATTGGTTGTATATGGTGATAATACATGTTTAAGACTTGATTTTTAGCTTGTTTTGAATGTCTTGTTATGGCTTGTTGATGTGCAATATGTTGAGTTTAGGTTGGTGTCAAATTGGGTGAGAAATGTGGCTTGAAAAATGACCTATTTTCATCCACACGGGCAGAGACACGGGTGTGTGTCTCAGCCGTGTGTGACACACGGCCGTGTGGCTTGGCTGTGTGACCTAAGTCAGAGAGTTATACGGGCACGGGCACAGGCTGGGACATGGCCGTGTGTCCCTATTTCAAATTTTCACACGTCCTGAGACATGGGCATGTCTCTTAGCCGTGTGAATCACATGGTCTGGCCACACGGCCGTGTGACCCCTGTAGCTTTAAAAAATTTCAATGTTTTTTGAAAAATTCTTTAAGTACCTAATTTAGTCCTGACTTGTTTTTAACGCATATTTTGGGCCCCGGGGGTCGTATAAGGGACAATATGTTTGATTTTAATTGGTTTCTGACATTAATGTTATATGATATGAAATGTCTGTTTATTTGATTTGTAAATTTCGGTAATGCTCCGTAACCCTTTTTAAGTGATGGATATAGGTTTAGGGTGTTATTTATATTCTTTCATGCTCATTTTATGATTGGTTATGAGTGTGTCAACTTGATTTTTTATTCTAGAACTTGTTTCGATTATGCATGTCGAGACCACACCATTGATTTGATATACTAAGATGATAGAGACACTTAGGCTTTAACCCACTTAACCTGTAAAAAGCTTACATGTTAAATTAATCCCTAGTGAACCCCGTTGATCCTAACACATTTTTTTATTAACTCGTTAATGTTAACCCATAATCCATATGTTTGATGTAAAATTTTTCCATTTTATTAACTCCCTTTTTGTTGAGATTTGATTTGTTTAGTTGCCTAACTATGTTCATTTTTCTTGAACTGCTAAATTTTAATCTTGTTCTAAAAAATATATATTTATTTGATTGAGCTTGAATCGTTAGTTGCATATTCTGTTGAAAAGCTTTTTTTTCTTGATTAGTTTTGTTGGTCTTAATTATGTTAATTCAGCAACTGATTTTTTTCTAGTTTGGTAACTTATTAACTCGATCTCGATTATAACCAACTTTTCCGACCATTTGTTTACCCTTAACCTAAGCCTCATTACAACCTTTTAAAGACCTCTTGATTGGTGTGTCATCTCATCTTATAGTGGTGGAGATTTGATTTTCAAGCAAGCCTATGGTAATGACATTTCTCGTTTGACTGTTGAGTGCTTAATATTTGAACCTTAAACACTTTGAGTGCTTTGAGTAAATCTTTGGTGAGGATGTCAATTCTTGTAGATTTTGAATTTAAGGTAATTATTTGGATAATGGGAGACACCTATATTTTTGCGCTTTAAAAATTTCGACTTGGATTGTTTGAATCTTTAGTGTCCTTTTAGTTGAATTGTCAATGCATGATTGTTTGTGAATTATCTTGAGACATTATTGATGAAAATGACAATTGAGAAAAGTTAACTTTATTGTGGGTTGAGGATTTTGCTTGAGGACAAGCAAACGCTTAAGTGTGGGGATATTTGATAAGTGTAAAAAATAACATATTTTAATCTCATTCTTAATGCGTTTTTGGGTGATTAATCAATGCAAAATGGTGAATTTTATACTCTTAATCCTTTAAATTCATTTTCTATACTTAGGAGGGCATTTGGGAGAAAAACGAGCAAAAACGGAGCGAAAATCGAACAATTGGAGTAGATTTCAAGAGCCACACGACCATGTGTCAGACCATGTGGATTTCGCGATTCACACTCCAAACATGCAGAAAAATGCAATATTTAGGTTTTTCAGGCATTTTAAGACCTATAAATGCCAAATATAAGAAGAGGAAAGGAGGTTGTCAGAGAAGATTGAAGAAAACAATTTAGAAAACGCCATTAAAGTCGACTCTGAAACATATTTCCACCAAGATTGAAGATCTCCTTTTGATTTCTTTGAAGTTTATTATGAGTTTTTCTATTTCTTGTGGTTATACTGAGATGTTTTTATTCGCGATTATAAACTAATTTTCTAAATACCTAAGGGAGATGAACCCTATGATAAATTATATCTTTTGATTTCTGTTTGACGCAATAAATACTTGAATCTTGTTCTCAGTTATGTGTGTTTAATTATGGATTTAATATTTTCGGATTATTAATTCATGTTTGGTGTGTTTAATTTAGAGGAGGAATAAACCCTGTTTAAGAGTAGATATAGCATAATTGAGTGGAGTTGCATGCAATTCTAGAAATAGGAAGACATAAATCTACCGGATTAGAGTCAAATCTAATAGGGGAATCCATAGATCGAGTTAATGCGATAATAGAGGTTTTAATTAGAAAAAAATTTAAATTAATCAACCTAGAGTCAGTTGCTCTTAGTCTTGAAGAGAGATATTATTAGCATAATTTAAGGATTTTTACGAATCAGGATATTAAGTTAATAAATTGTTTAATTCAGATAGATAATGACAAATGCAGTCTAGGTGGATTCTTTCCTGGGTATTGTTTCGCTTTTTGGTTATTATTTGATTATTTTCCTGATTTGTTCTTTACCGAGTTCTTAGTTAATTAATTAATTTAATTTTAGTTTAATTCAATCACTTCAATTTGTCGGTTAAATAATAGAAAGACGGTAATTACTAATATTTTTAATCATTGTGGGAACGATATATTGCTCACTGTGCTATACTATTTATCGTTAGGTGCACTTGCCTTTATTGTATTTTTAATTAGTTTCGTGGATATCATCGGAGTCCAGAGAGTAACAACATACTTTAACCCATAATAAACTGTTGAGTGAATTCCTTAAAAAAAGAGAATAAATTATTGAAAGATTATGAAAAGATCATTTGATATCAGCCGTTGATATAGTAAGCTGCTTGCGATTATAGAAGGACGAATACCACTTTATTTATATAAAAGATTTCTCTGATGACTTGGTTTTTTTCTTCTTTAAATCCAAATACACTTACTTTAAGTAATCACCTCTTTTATTTTTATTCATGCAAGTCCTTAATTTGAATTAAAAGAATAGTTGACATTTCAAACTAAATTCCAAATAATCATATAATAAAATTTTGTTGATTTATACATACATATATATATGATTTTATTGTAAAGCTTATTTAAATAAAAAGTACTAATTTAAAGCTTATTTTGCAGTGATCAGAATTTGCTACTAAAATGTGTTTATTGTGATGATTGCAAATTTACAAGTATGTCTCTGAGCTCTACACAAAGAAAACGATGCACCAAATTTAATTTTTTTTATTATAAAAAACCATAACTAAAAAGAAACCTAGTATTATTACTACAACTACGTACTAAATTTCATCTTACTACAACTACGTACTAAATTTCATCAAATGGAAACGCTGTTGGGTATTCCACGACCAGTTACACCAGGGCCTGATGAAGGCAGCAGCAGTTCGTATGGAGGAATGCCTGCACCGGTTCGGTTTTTAAGTCTTATATCCTTGTTTCTTTCGTTTATGATTTCCTCGATTTCCCCAAGTTTTGCGGCGAATCGGTCGAACATTTGTAACACTTTATGATCATTGATCCAGCTGCTATGAAATTCGTTCATTTTACCCAAATACTCTTCATCTGGAGAATGAGTTGATAAAGTGTCCTGAACGGCCATGATTTTAGTTGCTTGAAGCTGTGTCGGCAATGAGGATAGAAATGTGCGCTGAGGGTTCTGCATGAATTTCTCAAAGTCGGGATTGGTTTCTTGCGGTATAAGTTTCCTCATGAGAGTGGGACGGTTTGGCATGTATCCTCCGAATGGGTACTGTCCGAAGTTTATAGCTGCATGCTGGCCTGATGCAGTCCAGATCATTGTTGTAAGTATCCCAGACAAGTCTTCTTTCGTGGCGAGTTTAGGCCACCAGGGTTCATTCCTTTTGTCATGGTGACCTCGGTTCTTGATCTCACTCCACCAGGCTTGGAGCTCAACATCAGTCGTGACGGAATCGGGTTCGGTATAAAAGTGTTCGACATAGGATTCTACCCATTCTTTGATGGCAGACCAAATGAGCAGTCCATCGGCTGCATAAGGGTAGTCCTCGATCAAAAGTTTCAGGCCACCGGGAGCTGAAGGATCCTCCACTGCCATGCCCCTGAAAATTGCACCACGGTTATCTAATATTGTTCTTTGGCGGAGGATAATTCAACCATCTAATATCAAGTCTTACCTATGAATCAGATCCGCGGGCAATGCTTCCCTGTCAAACCGCCAACTCTCGTAAGCAGCAGCACTTAGCTCCATGGCGTACTTTCCGGGGCTGAAAGAAGCCTCAATTATCCCACCTCCGTTAATTAAACTTTGTCGTGCAAGCGCATTAATTTCTAGCGTGTAGCGCATATGAGGGTGAAGCAGCTTGTAAATAGGGTGCATTGAGCTAAGCTGTCTGTGAGTTGCAATTATGTATGGCTCCATGCAAGCATGAGTACGCAACCTAAAACGTTCCAATTAGCCCCATTCCCGAAAAATAAATATCATAACATCATAACATGAATAGAATGCAACAAGATATGCATTAAAGTTAACCAGATATGTCTGGACGAAAAAAAGATACGGGTTTTCAAACTGTTCATGTTTTACCAGTGATTTACAAGCTGATGGACACCGGCATCATTTGCACAAACATGAGCTTTGGCTAGTTTCCAAATCCAGTATGTTGTAGCATCATGTCCATGAGTATAAACATATTTATTCCGATTTGATGAAGGTGTGGGAGGAAGTGAAAGCTCGATAGCTATTGGCCTTAGAATTCCGGTCTTGGTATAGAAGAACACCGTCCGGGATGCATAAGACTTTCTCCCTGGTAAGTTGTTTATCCTCTTGATAAAAGGCAAAAGCATATCATGGAAATCAACCATAAACAATCTTTTTTCCTCGAGAGCCTGTAACATCGGATTGTAAAAGAGTGGTCTTAAGAGAATCTCAAATGATTTCTCGATATTATAGGTGGTTTAAATGTTTGAAAAACATCAATACAGTAACAAGAGACTAATACAAATATCTCATCAGACAGTATCATGGATGCCCTTCTGTTTTCCACTAGAAAGCAGAACCGGCCCCACAATGTTCACTTATATACACCTGATGTTGGACAAACAAAGCAGTTCCAAAAATTCCAACTTTCAACAAGCAAAAACATTCAGAAACAATCCAATGCCTGATGTAAAACGCGGTACTTAACAGAAATGTCATCTATAAAATGAGTACATGAACGTATCAGGTAGTGCCTGTAAATGTTAATACCTTATCCACACTCATTCCGTGAAGTTCTTGCTCGATCAATTCCTTAGTGATCACTGATTCCGGGGGGCCATAAATAGCAGGGTCTAGTTTGCTAAGAATCGGAAATTCCTGCAAAATCAAATGAAATCAAATGAATTTAAGGGTTTCCAAGGAGCAATAGCAAATCTAAATCCTAATCTAAAACAGGAAAAAGAAATCTATAAACAACCTTCAAAATCTCGATATTCACAGGATTGACTCCGGCCAAAGCCTGGCGTGCAAATTCATTGTCTCGCAACCATGAAAATCTGTCCTCTGGAGACAAAAATCCAAGATAAATCGCAAAATAAAACAATGCTCCATTAATACAAGCTTAAGCTATTAGCCTCATTTCGATGTTATTTAGAGAACAAACTGAAAGGCAAGGGATGAATAAAGCATACTTCTTATAACAGCTGGGATTTCATATTTTAGCAACTTTTGGCCTACATTCAGAACTTGTTTCATCATATTGCCGATGAATAGATTGTCACCTAGTTTTCTTTGCTCATCGTCTTTCAAGATGAAACCGTCATTGTATAGCTTATCTATCTCCGAAAAGCATGTGAACGGAATATCAGAACTCGACAAAGTAGCAGCCATCAATGGTACAAGATTGTGAAGAAGTGCTTTCAACCTCCCAGCAGAGAAAGTATCCTGCTTGATCTCCTCGAAGGCCTCATCCCGAGGTACGTAAACAGGATGAGGCTTTTCGATTCTACTCTCACAAAGTGGATCTAAATGAATCATCAAATCAAAAAACATATGAAATTCCCGTGTAAAAATCCAAAAACAAGTACTTCAACCATAGAATGACATAGGATTACGTTGAATATAATACCTATTTTAGAAGCCGGTCGGCCAGTTCTACACCGCCTAGGATAAGGCCTTTCCTCGCCACCCAAAACCGGCCTAGCAAGATCTCTCTCCTTGTCAGGTTTACCTAAATCATTATAAACATCGTAATCGTAAATTCTTTCATAAGGCATTCTCTCGCCTTTCCCGTTACCACGGATGCTGAGCAAATCTTCCCTTCGTAGGTCTTTAAGGCCAGGCGGTGTTTGTGATGGTAAGTATGCCTGTTCATGACAATAAGGCACAACTTAAACAATAACAACTTGAATAAACATGTCCTGATTGAAAACCGGAAACCACTAGTATAAAGTTCTTACTTGATTTCGGAATATAATTCGACTTTCCGGATTATCATTCAGAGAATGGATCCAGGTATTTGCAGGGAAGTAAATAGGGACTCCATCGAAATCTTGAATAACAATCTCCAGCAGGTGGAATTCCTTGGCATGCTGGTTGGTGATGAGAACAGCCCCGGGTCTACCGAAGTCGGATGGGAGAGTAAAATCTGCTACATATTGAAGTATGTTGTCATGTTCTTGAGGCTTTGGCAACCATCCCCTTACAAAAGCCTCAACGCTCTTCCCCGAATTAGTAACTATAAAATCAGATCATTTCAGTTTCAGTCTATAAGAGATTTAATTAGAGATTCAAGATATAAATAAATTCCTAGACAATAAAGTGGGAATTTAAAGCAAAATGATTCAATCACAAACAATTAGATAACTCTACCATCACTTCCTATAGTTTTAAACAACGTAAAAAATCAACAAATGCAGATGAAATTCAAACTTTAAACCCCAAAAAAATCCTATGTTGTATTGTAAGAATCAAACCATATGATCAGACCAAGATACCCCTTTTTTTCTAGAAAAAGGAAGAAGAAGAAAAACAAACCAGGATCAATCTCTTCACTGATGAGCTGAATCAAGATCCCACGACCGATCCCATTCATCAACATTTCCCATTGGTTCTCAATCTTCTCAGTGATGTTTTCCTTCATCTTTTTCTTTATAGTCACAACAGCCTTCACTTGCTTAGAGGAAGAATCAGATGAGCCATTACTGTGTTTTTGATCAAGTGGCGAGGTTTTAGCTGATTCCACAGCCTTGTCATCACTGATGACGGCACGAACCAGGGGCCTTGACCTCGTAGTCCGGGAAAAGGAGAGCAGCACCGGAACCCCATAGAGCCGTGGAGGTGGCCGGAGGGCAGTGCCGGAGAAAGTTGACCTGAGGGAAGAAGGCTTTGGTTTAAAAGCTAACATATTATATAGTGGTGATCGTGAATATCAGAATCCTTAAGCTTTTAGTAGTATATAGGATTAGAATACAAGTGTGGAAAGCAGGGAATTGCCACCAAACTAAGCCTTTCTTTATGTGATTATAAATACCAGTCACCTTGACCGGCGCTCATTGGTAGTGGTGTTTTTGTGTCAGCTCGACTCTCCGTCCTTAGAGCTTCTTCTGTTTTTGTTTTTATTTTTAAAGTCTGTATTATTTGCAATACGTATAAAGGTTGCTAACTTGACATCAGCTTAAATAGTAATTATAAAAATATTCTTCGATGGAATAGATTTACTGTTTAATGTAATTATACATTAGGTATTAAATGTTGATTTGTATTAAAATATTATTTTTCTATGTCCTAGCTTGGAACATAATTTATGCATTGGAAAGGATTTACCGTAAAAACCTTAACAGACTCTCGATGTTAAGAGCGTGAAAATCACTCTCCAATAAGGGCCTTAAAGTGGCTCTCATTCTCTCGGTTTTTAGTCAAATTGAATAAAAAATGGCGTGGAAAACATGGGGATCCGGATACATAATTTACGACAAAGTTGTTGCCATTTCCCATCACAGTAAGAACAGAAAGGGTAAATCCATTTTTTTGGTTCATTACAAACCTAATCATGCTGGAATCGGGTTAGACGGTAGCTAAACAGTCGATCAAAAACCCGCCATACAGGTTTAAAGCATACCTGATCATGTCTGGGCTACTCATTCAGGCCTAAAATGTAAAATTTTTTGGTCTAGGTCCAGCTCGAATTAGTCTAAATTTTTTTTTTGTTGTCGTTTTGCTACTGTTTTGTTATCATTTCACTATTATATTATTATTATTTTGTTATTATTGTTTGAATATTATATAACTCTTATTTTATTGTTAATTATGCTACTATTTTAGAGACATTTGCTTGATAAGTTGTAACTATATTAGTGTTATTTAAGTATAAAGACTTTTTTTAATGTATTTTCAATTTGTTGAGAAATATTTATTTTAATGTTTTTAGTGTATTTGATGTATTATATTTTTAAAATTTGTTTTTATATAAAAAATTATCTAAAAAAATTTAGTACGGGCAAGTTGGGTCAGGGTCAAACTCAGGTTTAGCATTTTTAATCTAGCTAGGCTTTGGTAGAAATTTAGGCCCATTTTTCGGGTTGAGCTAGGCCCGAGCTTAAAAAAATGCCTAAAATTTTGCATCGACCGACCCAAACCTGATTCGACCCATGATCAAGTCTAGTTTAAAGTGAACAAGGCCATATACACTGATTGATGATCATAAACCAAAGACCATAGATGGTCTAACAATAGAGGCTAAAGAAGACCTAAAACAAACAATAAAACCTAACATGCAAAAGGATCAAAACCAACAAGGTAGTAACCTTCTCCCAAACAAAAACAAAGCCTAACGCAATCCAAGATCCATAGACTTTATCTTCAAAAGCCAGCAAAGATGCGATCAAACCTTATTAGCGCCTTGAGAGTGCCAAATATATATGATCAAACACCATCAAATCATATTCACATTCAAGCAACTTTTGACGTCTTAAAACTACTCCATTGACTTTGAGCATTAAGTGATGGAAGTTGTCAAAATGAACACCAAATAGACCTAACAGAGATCAGTCAATTCTTCACAAAAAAGGTGGCAGCAAAGCCAACTCTGGTAGATGGGGTCATCGCTAGTGCTTGTTGTAAATACTTAATTTTGGTTTCCATTTTAGGAAATTGTGTTACCTAGTGTGGAACAAGTAGCATTGTCATTTCACTTAATATCTCTTTCGGTAAAACAACTAATGTTGAGAATAGTTATGTTTGAAACAATTATGTTAAGAACAAGATTTTAGTCTAGAAAAACTGCCATCCAATATAATTGTCATTTGAGAACAACTCCTATGGAAATAGCTAAAGTTCAGAACAATTTCTATTTAGAATAATTTTGTTTCAAGAATAGTTATGTTTGTTTGGAACAACTTCTATTTAGAACAATTATATTTTTAAGAAGAACCATTATTCAGAACAAGCTTTTTCAAGAAAAGCATCACCATGTAACAACTCTTGTTTGAAACAACTTGCGATTGGAACAAGTCAGAATATTTTTCATTCGAGAACAACCCTTGTCTTGCGTTTCAAGAGGTATCTATGAAAGATGTTTCACATGGTATCGCTTTACCAAAGTAGAAATGGAAGTAACATCAAAATATGGCTGGGTTCTTGGATTATCTTTACTCTTAAGATGTTTCAAAGAGCTTGGCTTGGTGGATCAGATATGGAGATACCTCTTAACCTTTTCCTGTAACATAAAGTGCTTATCCATTCTTTTAGAAACATAATGAGCTCTTCTTCACTATTCACCATCACCATCACCAACAAAACCCTTCACCATCCTCTCTTGACCATTAATGTCATTGTAATTGAAAATTAATTCCACCACTCCCACTATTAATTGTCAGCTTTGTAACTCTCATTCTTGAGACATTATAAATAAGAACCTTTCACAACTGGTGGGGTGACTTTTAGCACTTTGGCATTCTGACTCTCAAAAGCTACTTTTTAAAAATTCCCTTAACTTAGTCATTTCTTAGCCTTATTCTCAACCATACACAATCTTTCTCCACTTCTTTAACCACCACCTACTGCTATGCTCAATATTACCTAATCTGCTCCAGTCTTCCTCTAAGCCTTTTTTTGGTACATCTTGTTCATTAGTTTACAACGCTTCCTCTCTACACCAAAGAATTTTTTACACTTGTCAACCATGTAACCACCATGAGCCAAAAAGGAAATTTGCAAAAACAAAAGCAACAAGAAAAGGACATCAAAATCCATAAAACAGAAACAATAGGAGTGTTAGAGAAATGGGGAAATAAAGGATAGTGACATATTGGAGGGCAGAGGTCGATGGTGGTGCGAGAAAAAAAAGAGAGAAAACGTTGAAAAAAATGGATGCAAGAAATAAGGCAAAGGGATGAGAGAAAAATGAGAGGGGAGAATGGGAAGGTGAACACCATCGGCCTTAGGGCCATACTATCATGCAGAAGACTAAACAAAATATTAGCGCCTTTGGTTTCTAGGGATTTTGAGAGAAAAGTGTTGTTAAGTGATACATTCGATGAATAAAAATTTGAACGAATAGTTCATTTTTTTCTTTTTTGATAGACCATAAAGTATAGTACATACAACATAATTAAAGCTAGAAAAATTTTTGCACCTTATTTGTTATCTTGATCACCTTTTTTCGATGTTCACTTGGTTTATTATGGAAATCCACTTTGATTGTTGCTAAAATTTTCTAAATATCCTTCTAAATAATTTTGTGTAGTGACAAGAGAATGTTATTTCTTTTAGTTGTGGTAATCATGTAAAGATAATTAATTGTGATGTGTTAGTAACTATAGAAGCAAAATCATCTCCTATTGATATAAAGTTGTCACAATGCTAATGTTGTAAGAACCAAATCAGTGATCGAGTTGATTAGATCATTGGTTCTTAGTTCAATATTGAATTCTCGGTTCAGTAACTATTAAATAAAATATTCATAAAAATAAAAAATATATAAAAAAATCGTAACTAGTTGAACTAGCAATTCTTTTGTACCAATTTTCAATTTTTAAAGGTTCACAGCAGTTTGTTTTATTTTTAGTTATATACCACCAATTTATTTTAAGAAACTAGTTCGATCAAATTTTGATAACACTACACAATGCCCTAATAGCAGTCAATAATATTTCCTTTCATATCCACATCCATTGTTGTTACTTTAAACCATTGAATTCTTCTTTGCTTTGAAATATGTAACGGTAAAGTCTAGGAAGTTAATTTCCTTTTATTCGAGGAAAGTAACAAAAAAGGCTAAACTTCTCCAACCTCTCTCCAAGGAGGACGAATATGAACTCTTTCACAACACAAAAAAGGGTTAAAGTTGACTTGAAGTTATTAAACTTCCAAAGTAATGATGAGAACAAGAAATCCATCTCTTCTAGGGATACACTGTTAGAGGAAGGCTTCGATAGGTATGAACAAAACTTCCTTTCTCAATAGTTTAAGCAAATGGAAATCGACACAAAGGATGATTTTTTTTAAACAAAAAAGGGAGCCACTCTAGGTCCCAATGGTGATATCTGCATTACTCTCTCCAAGGACATTACTCTCTACAAGGAAAAAAACATAGAATTAGAAGCAAATGAACCAACATTTTCATTGTTAAACTATTTGTTAAGCTTGTGAACTACCAATTTATCATTTTAAAACTCAAATAGATATGGAAACTAAAAGTCGAGTTTGGTCTCATCGACCTTGTTCATGGCTATTGCAAGACCAAAATTGCAACACTTGAAGATTACAACACTATAATCAAAGGTGTATCTTGGTTTGTGAGTGGTCATTTCTTAATTACTCAAAAATGGCCATTAAATTTTCGTCTTCCTGAAGCATTGCTCAAGTTTGTTGTGATTGAGGAGTTTGTCCTAAAACCTCTAACTGAATACTGTGACCTTAGTATTCTTGCCAAAATTGGACGCAACCTTGGTAACCTCTTGAGGGTTGATAGTTACATACTCGACGAGGAGCGGGGATAATTCTTTAGGCATTGTCTACAAATAAAACTTAATCATCCATTGAAAAAACTATATCACAATTGAGGAGCAAAAACATAGTATTGCTTACCAGGGTATAGACTCTCTTTGCTTCGGTTGTAGTTTGATTAGGCATAAGAAAGAGTCTTGACTAGAGTCTTCCACACCCTAAGGAAACCTTGTCGGAAAAAATGGAAAAGGTAAATATCCCAATGCCCAAGGGCCAATTGAATTTGATTCGAAACCTGGTCTAAAGCCCAACACTTGTTGGGATCTAATGTCCTTAGTGTAGGTATTTTGTCCTTAATACTTGTAAATTTTCAAACAAATTGATGAATAAAAATTATTGCTTAAATTATTATCTTTATATATTTGTCCTCAATTTTTTTTGCACAAAAATCAAAATGTATAAGCAAATATTGACTCACTAATTAACTAACATTTAACTAATATCAAGTTGCATTATGTGGTCGGATCATGATACAATAAAACAACTTATATTAGCAAGTAATATAAATGGTCAATAGTTTGAAGAATAAAATTTGAGAAAATTGATTCAATGGAATATTATGTTATCTATCAAGTCTAATTAGGGAGATACCTTGCCTTTAGTATCGAGGCGGATGTCTCCAAGAAAGATAGAGATATAGATGTGGTTATCTTGATTGACAATACATCAGAAAATGCCTAAGTAGAATTTATCCTAGATTCATTTATAGATTTATTCACTTGTTGGGTATATGACTTATGTATGACATAACTTTACTTACAACAATGTAATTCATAGTCCAATAAAGGGTAAATGATGTCTTTTCATTGGCATTGCATGATTTTATTATTGTGTGTTAGTAATAGAATTTTTCATGAAGGAAGATGCAATGGTTTCCATGAGATAAAATAGGATCATATTGAGTGAACGAATTTAAACCAAAGAGATAAAAAATATCCTATGAGGGTAACACACTAATAACAATGTCATTGACAAGCATAATTAAAAGTTGCTTTCGTAATGGTACATAATAAGAGAGAGTTTAGCCATGGTACCTTTAGTGGATTGACTCAATAACTAAATAATGTTGTAATTAATAGACGAAAAGTTGGAACTTAATTACAAATTATTTTAACCCTAATTATATATGTCCAATCGGTCTCTTCGTTAGCTCAACACAACCCTATAGAGATGACATTTGAACCAATATATTGAATGAATGAAAATGACGAATAGAGAAATAGATTGCATGTATAACTATCCATAGTGAATGCATTTTCTCGCATAAGACAATAGATGACTTTGTGGTTAATTTAATTTCTTTGAATTATTATTTAATTTACGGTAAATTATTTGGTATACTGCTAGTAGAGTTTTTTGACCCCACAACCAAGGTCAAAGGGTTGACAAGTGTCCGATAGAGATATAATAAAATATTTATTTTAATATTTTAAAAGAAGATACACATGTCAATTTTTTAAGGTTTCTTGTAGAATATAAAAAGTACACTTCCAGTGTACTAAATACTCACCCTTAATTTATTGTAATTAAATAATTAAACTTTAAGGTGATAATTAAATTAATTAGAAAACACAGTTTTACGGAATAAGACAATTAAATTTAATTACTCACATATTCTGGTACACTAAAATAATGACTTTAACAGAATTAGAACTGAGTTGAGAAAATAATTTAATTTCGTAAATTAATTAATTAAATTTATTTTAATTAATTAATATTTTGAAAATAAAAAATTGGTTGGATAAATTCTATGAGTTGGTTTTAAAAAAATAGATATAATTATACTCAATACATGAATAAGTCCAATAAGCTAATTTAACATGTAATGGGCGACATCCCTAGGGTTTCTAGAGGGGTGTATCGCCCACTTTAATGTCACAGGACTAGAACTTAAGTTTGGCACACCGCATGGCCTTAGACGATTTCTTTACTTCAAATCCGCCTAAAGTCAGCCTAACTCTCGAAAAGTAAGAATTATCTTGGAAATTCTCTAAGGCATAAAAAATAATGTAGAAGTAACTTAAAAGTGAAGGAGCAATGAAAAAACTTGGAAAAACCACAAGAAAGTAATGCACACCAAGTGTCTGAGTAAATGTTCTCAAATATATTCTTTAACTCAAAAGTGGAATACAATGAGATCATTACAGTTGAAGGGGAATACCTTTATTTATAGTTAAGCTTCGCCAAATCTAACGGTACAGATCGAATTACATGAATGGTTGAGATTAATGCCTATATATAATATGAGAGTCCTAAGAAATTTAAACTCTATACATATTAATCCCTTATGATTTACAATAATTTCCTTGGTAACTCTAGTTTTACTGGAGCGTTTCATTGTGTCATTAATGCTTCAATTATATGGGTTTCTATATATGTTCCATGAGTCGTGTCAGTTTAAGTGGGTCAAATGCCCCTCATTTCATCAATTGACCTCTATGGGATGTTTTATGCACATTCGTCACGGGCTTTGATCCACAACCCATGACATTCTCCCCCATCCATCTCGTAACACCCTTATCGCATCCTCGGAATAACACTGTTTTGACTCGTCTCGGAACTGATATGATGTCTCATTCAATTCCCAACCATTCTCTCTGTTGTGTAGTTTCAACTCTCGAAAGATTTGCCTTAGCTTATGTATACGTCGTCGCTTAACTCGGGTTGTATTTATCTTTTGTACATATTTGTCGGGATTTTTGGAAAAATTCTGGTTCGAAATTTTTTTTCTTGCATAGCAAAAAAAATCGAGTCAATTTGTGATATTTATAATAATAAATGCTTTACTGAAATTGCACATGTGTTTTCAGCTAAACGAGTCCTTGTTGTCCCCAACTTTCAACAGAATGCCCTTCTCTGCTATCGTTATACCATGAACTACTTCGAGTGTGGGATTGAACGAATTTGAATCAAACATAGAACCAAAAATAGTTTTCTTTAGTTTCAGTGTGAAAGTAAAAATCTCTCTCAATAGAAACTAGTAGTATTGTTATTTCAAAAAATAGAATTTCTACTTAGAGAATAAAACTCTCACTATTTCGGGCAGAATATCTCAAAGTTCCGTATTTTTAGCCCTACTAGTGTCGTCTATTTATAGGGAGAAGAGGTGAAACCCTAGTTCAATTATAGAAGTTTGTTTCAAATAGAAAAACGAACTCCTAGTCTAACTAGAAGTAGAGAGGACGACAACCCTAGTTAATTATACTAGGTTTTTTCATCCCTAGCATTGTCATGAGGGACTTTCGGGCCTCTCCCATATCAGATCCAATTACAAGTACTTCCTAGACTTTTAACCCAAGACTTTTAACCCAGTACTTTATAATTCGATTCAACCTGATATTTTTTCTATTTCCCAAAATAAACATCTTAAATTAATTTAAAAAAATTGATTTCCTAATTAAATAATTTTCTCAACCTAATTTTAATTCCATTAAAATCATGATGAATTTACCGTAAAAGAATCTATGAGAAAATATATTTAGTATTTCTACATTCAACGGATTCACTATGACGAAATGATTTAATTTCATTTTCGAATTTCTTTTGATTCAAAAACCATAAATTCATTTCCATGTCTTTTTTAGTTTGGAGAAATGAATTTGTTTCTCATTTATTCATTTTTACCATTTCTATCCATTTTTGTTCATTTGGTTTAACATGCAATTCATTTTTAGTTTGAACGAGCTATCGAAGTGACTGATCGGACATAGATGTGGTTGATTGGGCTGACAATACATTGGACAAGACTCAAGAAGAATAGATCCTAAATTTGTTTATGGATCCTAAATTCGTTTATGGATTTATTCACTTGCGATGTTCATACTACGACATACATAAATCCTGAGTGGATGAAGGACTATGTATGCGTAACTCGTACACTTTGATGTAAGTAAAAGCCTGAGTTCGAATCAATAATAAACCATAAGTTGGTGCATTGGGTGTATGACTTCTACAATAGGTAGCGTCATTCACAACAGTGGAATTCATATCCCCAGACACGAGGTAAATAATATCCTCTCATTGGTATTACATAGTTGATGAAAAGTAAAGTGGCCACAAATTGTTCGTCTTTGTGATGAGTGACTTGATTATTATTTAATAGTAATTAACTTTTCATGAAGGAAGATGCAATGGTTACCATGAGATAAAATATGATCATATTGGGAGAATGAATATTATCTCAAAGAGGTCAAGGATATCCTATGAGGGTAACACACTTATGATAAGTTCATTGGACGAGCACTGAGTAGATGCTTTCGTAATAGTATGTTGTTTGGGAGAGCTCAATCACGATACTATAGTGAAATTACCTCATGACTAAATGAGTTTATAATTAATAGGCAAAAAGTCAGAACTTAATTATAAATCATTTGAGCGCTAATTACATATGTGCAATCAGCTCCTCCGCTAGCTCGTTGAAATCAGAAATGAATCGTGTGTTGAATCGAAAATGAATAAAATGAATAGAAATAAAGAAAGGGAAAACACTCATAAATGATTATAGTTTTCTCAGAAATAGAATCATATGGAAATGAATATGGTTTTCTCAAAATGGAAATGAAAATGAAAATGAAAATGAAAATTAGAAATGAGAAATTATTCATTTTCAAATGTACATGGATTACTTAGAAATGATCGGAAGAATGGGTTTATATTTTTTTGAGCAATTTTAAAACCCGAAAATGAAAATAAACCATTCGACCATAGTAAACAAGTTGAGTTGTGAAATATTGAATATATTTTCTTGAAAATTTTACCAGGGGTAAAATTATCATAATTTTACCGGGGGTAAAATTGGGATGAGAAAATTATTTAATTGGAAAATTAATATTTATTTTGGAAAAAATAAAAATAGTTATTGGGTTGGATTAAATTATAAAGTATTGAATTAAAAGTTTAGAAAGCACATATAATTTGACCCCAAAATAATGAGAAACCCAAATTTCCATAATAATACATATGAGGGGAAGCACACCTATTAGCCCCTCTCCTTCTCCTAGTTGGACTAGGAAGTTGTTTTTCTATTTGAAATAAACCTCAACAACTCAATAAGGGTTTTACCTTCTCTCCCTATAAATAGATGACACCGGTAGAGCTATTTACATACAACTTTAAGATATTGTTGCTCTGCCAAAAAATAGAGAGAATTTATTTTCAATTATTAAATATATTTTTCTAGAATAACAATTTCGTCGATTTCTATTCAAGAAGAGAGAATTTTTGTTTTCACCCCAAAAAGAAAGAAAACTTTTTCTAGTTTTATGTTTTGATTCAATTGGTTTGAGCCCACACTCGTAGCAGTTTGTAGTACGAGAATAGCTAAGAAGATCATTTAGTTGAAAGCAGAAAAACATCAAGGATCTGCTTATCCAAAAACATAGGTACGATTCCGGTCTAAGGTTTATTGTTATAAATATCACAAACCTGGTTGATTTTCAAAATTTTAATTTTCCACTGTGCAAGAAAACTGTTTTCAAACTGGATTTTTTCCAACAATAAATCCATTTTCCCAATATGATCCTATTTTATCTCATGGTAACCATTACATCTTCCATCATGAAAAGTCAATTACTATCAAATAATAATCAAGTTATTCATCAAAAAGATGAAGGACTGATGGCCATGTCTACTTTTCATCAACCATGTAATGCCAATGAGAGGATATCATTTACCCATATCTCAGGCTATGAATTCCACTATTGTGAGTGACACTACTTACTGCAGAAGTTGTATACCCAAGGTACTAGCTTTCCATTCCTTACCTATTTGAACTCAAGCTTTTGCTTACACCAAAGTATACAATCACACATACATAGTCTGTCATCCAATTAGGATTTAGGTATGCTACAATATGAACGTCACAAGTGAATAAATCCATTAATGGATTCAGAGTCTATTCTTTTTGGTTCCTATCCAATGTATTGTCAGTCCAGTCAATCACATCTATGTCTCTATCTTCTGGGAGTCATCCGCTCTGATGCTTAAGACAAAACATCTCCCTAATTTGACTTGATAAATAATATATTAGTCTTTCAATCGGTTTGCTCATTTTTAATTAGACTAAGGACATGTTTAGGTTCGTCTACTAATACAAACTGTCTTTTCGTATTACGGTCTGACCACGTAATACAACTTAGTATTAGTTTAAACATTAGACAACTAGTGAGCCAATATTTACTTCTATTTTGCTTTGCATGCAAAAACCACATGCGAACAATCATACAAATTTTATTGGTGTAATCCATGAATTGTTTTATTAATCAATTTGTTTGAAAAATTTACAAGTTTACAAACGAAATATACTACACTCAAGGCACCAGATCCAACAGGGATCCCCTTGATCTACTGAGTCGATGCTCTTTCAACAACGAACATCCTCGACTAATTAGATTTCCGACAATACCTTAGTTCCGCCTTTCTCATCATGACTTATTGACACAACGCATTGTCATTGACGAGTATCCAATATAAAAATACAATTGGCAAAATGAACCAAAAGAGAATTAATTCGGTCAAGGAAATTCAACCCAAACAAAAATTCATAATCATCTAAATGAATTACCTCAAAATCTTCTTTGCCTTTCCACTCATTGATTTGTAGCTAAACTTCTTATGCTACTCCCACAGTTGAGACCTCTTTAGAATTTACCGTCTTGATCTTCTTAGTCGATTTGCTAACTGAGAGACCAAGTTTACCTATGACTTTCTCTTATATGAACAAGTTTGATGCCCTTATATCAATAAGAGCACTCTCTCCTCGGCTTGAGATGTTGATGTCCACAAAAATCAACCATTTCTATTTGCAATCCCTCTTTTCTTTGGCAGAATTGAATATCAATAACCCAAGCTTTAAAG
This sequence comes from Gossypium hirsutum, assembly GCF_007990345.1. NCBI lineage: Eukaryota > Viridiplantae > Streptophyta > Magnoliopsida > Malvales > Malvaceae > Gossypium > Gossypium hirsutum. The sequence continues at coordinate 57,568,187 of NC_053438.1, read as the reverse complement.
CTTAACTCTTTGGCTCCGCTTCATCTTCTCTAGTGATTGCGAAAATCTTGGATCGCTCTGGACAGTCCCATATCATATGCGGACCACAACATAATAAGCACTTCACTGGCTTTTTCAATCTCTCCGACCCTTTTAGCTTAGACAGAACTCAAGATCGAACCAAACTTCAACAATGCTTTTTTTGGCTCATCGTCCCCTTCAATGACAGAAAGCACGGATCGTTCCGAACAATCCCTAATCATATACGAACCGTCACAAAGGAAGTATCTCACTGGCCCCTTTGGTTTGTTGTTGGGCTTCCACATCCCATTATGTGGTTTCCCATTACAACCATTGTCGTTGCTTTCTTAACCTGTGCTTCTTCATCTCTTTCACCATTTCCCTTCCCATTAAAGTTTCTTTCACCCTCGTGGCTCGAGATAAGAACAATTTGCATCTAGTCATATTTCTCTTTAGAGGGGTCGATTTTATTTTCTTAACAAAAACCTCTACTTGTTCTTCACCGGGGGTGTAACACCCTAAATTTTGGGCCTAGAAGAAATAGGTTTTGAACAAGGGAATAGTTAGGAGACTGCACATAAATATTTAGTTGTGTAAGGAAGTGACATAAATGAATGTTTGCTTCAGTGGTTAAGTGATTTAGGAGTGTTTGGAAGTGTCTGAGAAGTCAGGGGTTCAAGCCTTGGCTTATGCAAAATTTTTATTTTAAGTGAATAAAATCATTGGATCTAGATAGTAGGTTCTTAAATTATTGTGGTTAAAATATGATACAAAGGAGTTGTTGGTCTAGTGGTAAGGGGCGTGTGGAGTGTACATGGGGTCTAAGGTTCGAGTGGTGGCGCATCAAAAAGGGAGTATTTATTTTGCTGCCTAATTCGTGTAGGTGGTAGAGTTGGATTGAAATACTGCTAAATGGAGTTTGAACTAGTCATAGAGAGAATTGATGAGGGATATTTGGAGAGATTTGAGGAGAGAATATTGGGACTTGGAGAGGTTGTTGTTGGGGAGATCTATATATCATCTCATTTGTTCCTTGCTCTTGATGGGAGATCGACAAGGTTTTCAAGGTTTTCGTACCTGCATTGCTTTCATTCCTAACTGGTGGTGGTCGAGGTTGATTGGCACATTTCCTGGGAACCAAGGGTGCGATGATCATACTGAACTGGGCTATGTGGATTCCATAGCCGTGGCAAAATCTGGGCTGAGTGGGCCGCACGAGCATGTGGGCCCACTTGGGCAGAGTACTGGGCCTTGGGCTTATTTACACTGTTATGACCATTTAGGTTACTTTAGTCACTCGAGGCGACTGCGGACCTTTCAAGAGGTCAATAAATGATCGAATTACCCCCATAGGATAAAATGACTGAATTACCCCCATAGGATAAAATGACCGAAATACCCTCATAGGATAAAATAACTGTTATACCCCTAGGAGATGATAAAATAACTGTTATACCCCTAGGAGATGAAATGCCTGTTATGGCTTTATGTTATGTATGACTGATTTGCTCTATGATATGTATGACTATGATTGAGCATGACATTTTGCATACACATATGATACTATGCCACGACATATTACATGGTGATGGGTTGTTATATTTGGAGGAAGTGTACCGTACTGATAAGATTGCACGGGTCACCCAAGACGACTGTGGACCTACTGATGGCTATATGTCGTTTATTTTACTAACAGCTTTGCTGCAATACTATTTAGTGCCGCAATCGGTGCTAATCTTGGTATGGTTGGCTAGTTGGGTTGATTTTATCCCCCCATGGTGTGTTTGGTGGGACGGAGTGGTGTGTAGAGGCTAGATTGGGTAGGATTTCTAACTGCATATCTGCACTGATTAATGAGTTTGTACTGTTACTACATCGATTAATGATATTACATACTGTTCACTGCATGACTGATATCTGTTACTGTTATGGGCTAAGGCCCCACTGATAATATTACTGAAATTGGGCAAAGGCCTTACTGGTTACTGGCTTTGTGATGGGTTCAAGCCCAATCATTTACTGTTACGGGAAAGGGATTAGGCCCACACTGAACTGGACTGTTACTATAACAGGCTCAGGTCCAAACTGCATTTATCTACTATTTAATTGACTGTTTGCTTGTTAGGGGATTACACACTGAGTTTTCGTAAACTCACCCCTCTGTTTAACTGTACAGGTAATCCCAAGTTGTAGGCGGGTCGGTGCTGCGAGGGACTCGAAGGTGGCCACACAATTGCAGCTGTGCTACACTTGCTTTTATTTAAAATTAAAGTTTGTGTTGGGTTTTGTTTATGTAATAAGGCCATTTATGTTTTTTAAAATTTTTAGTTGGGCTTTTGCTTACTTATTTTAAACTGCTAGTTTAGCAGAAGACGAATTTTCAAAATAATAACTGTTTTCAAAGACACGAAATTTAAACATTAGAGTTTTCAAAAGCTTTCGCGATTTTAAATCAACCTTTTATAACAATAGCAGATAACAAGGTAAACGTTTTTGACTAGATGATTTGTTAAATAATAATAAAGGGGTTTTTAAACCTAGAAACAAAATTTCCCCAACGAGTTTAATTTTCGCTAAACACCTCAATGTGACACCGCCAGATTCGGCCATAACTCTTAGGCCGGGTTTGGGGTGTTACATGGGGCCTATCTTCTTAACGGAGAACCATACTCAATCTCCAATGTAAATATCTTCTCCATAAGAGGCAGTGTGTTTATGCATGTTTATAAGCTTCGCTTGCGCTAATAGTCTAAAATTATTTTCTCTGCATCATTCAAGACTCTAATCCAAAGAAATCATTGTGGAAGCTAAGGAATGTAAGGAGGCATGGTGTTGTTCGTATTTTTATATCCCTTACTCCTACCCAATAACTCTCCTCTTTAATGGTTTAATCTATGTAATCAAATGCTTTGCATCTTTGTTAAATATCCTTATCCAATAAAGAGATCTTAGGAGTGACCTTAAATGGCTCTAATCTTGCTACATTTTGGCATGAAGCTTTCATCTTTCTTTATCTTTAAGATATGGCGCAAACTTAAACAATTTTCTCTTTTTTTCACACCACTTTCCATGCACTGCAAACTCATAGATCCCACCAATAAGGAGACTTGATAAGGGGTTTGTTGATGAAGCTATCCATATTTATTGAAGGCCTATTCAGTCCCCTTTATCCTTTTTTTTGTATTTCTTAATAACAAAAGGAGAACAAGGGGTTTTTTGTTCTAGTGCTCGTGGCATCTTTTCCTGGTTTGGCTAAGCCTCCACCCTTTGCTCAACATTATGGAATGAAAATATGAGCTTATTATGGTTATATTTTGAGCCCAACATAAGCTTTTTCTCTTAGTTTTACTTTTGTAAACTCTCATAGTCATCTCCCACAAAAGGTGAGGAGGTCATACCTTGACTTGCATAAATGAGTGGCAGTTGCCCCTAAGTCAACACTATGTTGACATCTCGAAGACTATCTTTAGCTCCACAGAGATTTTTCTTTTTTTTTCTTGCTTGGTTGCTTCTCGTCCTTCAAGGCACCTTCTCAGGTGCACTCCCAAAGTTAAGCTAAAAAACGCACTTTAGGCTTGCAACTCCTTATATAGCTAAAGATAAGCATGAAAACTTCTCCTACTCTAGGCTTTTGGCAATAGCTTTCATATTGATGGGCGATGAAAGAAAATGGAAATGTATGATAGTTGTTCCATCATTGGAATTGTGAAAAGGATTGATGATAAGCTTCTACAACATTATTCTGACTTTGGCACTCAAGTTCACCTTAGTGTTGATAGTGGATAACATCTTGGTACCCTTGTTTCTAATGATGATGATGATAGTTCTCTAAGGGTAGAGACATAACTTTTTGTTTGTTTCCCATAAATGACGCTAATTTTTATAACAATGTAGTTATATAAGATGTTAGGGTGTACAATGGTGGTGGTTCACATCATAGGTGATGTGGGGAACTACTAAGGATAGAAGTTTGGGATGGTATTGGGAGGTTGGGATAGGGATGTAGCTAGGTATTCTTATTCTGGGCAATTGAGTTTTTATCTATTTTATCCTTTTGGCTTAAGTGTTGAGAGGAGGTAATAGAGAGAGATTAGCTGGGCAAGAGTCTTAGCCATCAAATACCCTACTCCACGGTTGCAAGGAGGAGAGTGGCAAATTGTCAACTAAGAATAATGTTGGAGTCAACGTGAGGTGAAGATAATAAATTAACGAGTGCCAACAAAAACCCTTCCTTCATATCTTTTGGGATTTCGCAGACCCACCTTAAGTAAAATTTGTCGAGGTAAGTTTGATACTAAGCTCTTTGTGAAGCTTTGAGGTTGAGCTTCACCCAGAAAGTGAACAAATTATTGCAACTAAGTGGAGGTTATCACCGGGTCCCTCCCTCTTGGGAACATGCTTTTAACGTGGATTTGATCATTGAAAATTGCATCCACAAACATAAAAAGCGAGTAGAAACAACATAAAGTAAAAGGGGAAAAAAATAATGTCCGTAGATAAAAGATGGTTAACTTCTGGAACTTGATTGATAAAAAAATCTTCTTAGAAAAATCTATTTCTAGCTACTTCTTCTTGTCCCTGTCTTCTTTTTCAACCATTAAACAATAGTTTTCTTTTTCTTTTTTTTGGGGGGAAAGAAAAAAGATTCTAAGCTTTTTTAATAATGGAAAATCTTTCACATTTGACACGTGATGAGTTAATTCAACTTTCCCCTACTTATATAAGATTTTAAGTTTGAAGAAAAAACCAAACATGCTTTGCAAGGAAAATGCATTTAGTTATTATTTATACACTATTAGTAAAGATAAAATCATTTTTGTTTGTTATTACCAAAGTTTAACATCTCCTTCACCTGTAATTATTTTATTAAACTTTCTCATCACATCATCCATAATCTTTTTTTAATTATTTAATAGTATTTTAATGATTTTTTTACATGTCATCGATACATAATTTTAATATTTTTTTACCTTAAACTTCAAATCTTAAATTTTGAACCTTGAACACTACATACTAAACCTCGAATTTTGAACACTGAATCTCGAACCCCGAAGTTGAGTTCGTGAGGGTTTAAAGTTTAGGGTTTGAGATTTGGGATTTGAGGTTCGAAGGTGAAGATTCAGGATTCAGGGTTCTAGGTTTGGAGTTCAAGATTTAAGGTAAAAAAATTACCAAAATTATGTATCAATGACATTAAAAATTTTGTTAAAATATCATTAAATAATTAGAAAGATGATGTGGTATGAAGGGTCCATAAAATAATTTCTCATGAAAAGAAATTATCACCTCCCAAAAATTATAATCGACATTAATCATTATGAAATATAATTAAATTAATAATCAAAATAACACATAAATTTAAACTAAATTAAATATAAATAAGACCCATTTATTTCAAGATTTAAATTGAAATAAAAATTTAAACCAAAAAAAATCATTTAAGCATGTTGAGACACAAATAAAAAATTTTAAAATTTAAGCTGAAAGCGTTTTTAGTTTTTCAGTATTTTTAAAGTTTTAGGGTTAATGTTTTGGGATTAGGGTTTTAAAGTAGGATTGTGTTTAGGGTTAGTTTTGAGTTTTAAAATTTAAACTGATAAAATATTTATAATAATAATTGTAATTATTGAAATTGATATTTAAAATATTCATATTTACATAAATTGTATATTCGAATTTCATTTTGCAAATTAATTTAAAATTGATACTTGGAGTACTAGGTTTGGATGCAAAACTAGTTTTAAAATTTTTTTCATTTTTTTAATATTTTTTTTGATATTTCAGTAAAATATTTATCCAGTGCATTATTTTTTACTAGATGGGTTCTGAAAATATATTTCAAGAATCCCGAGATATTTGAAATATGATGTGAAATTTCTCAATTAGTTAGGGTTGAAATTTGTAGAGACAAAACGCTCCAAGTAGGACGCACTTCGGCAGAGGTACTGAAAGCGCTTCCAGCTGAGTTAGCATTGAAAACGCTTTCAACTGGACACGCTCTCAATACTTCTGTTGACAGTGCGTCTTGCTTGGAGCATTTTGTCTCTACAAATTTCAACCCCCCACTATCCAAGGATTTTTTTTTCAGGATCAAATAGAAGGTCATGCCATGGGCTATAAATGTAACATATTTTAGTCTTAGGTGGCATAAGCCATTTACAAGGAAATAAAATTTTAAAAGTTCAAAAGAATAGAAGTTTGCAGGGAAAACATAAGTCGAAGTAACAATACTATTTGTATAAAACGTAGGCATAAACATTGATTTTTGTTGTTAATATTTATTTGAAGCATTTTTTTTTTGCAAATGTATTTGTTTCGAACTTATTTGACAGATAATTTGGTTCAAAATGAGTGGACGGATTAATACTATTATTTATTACAACAGTGAGGTCTGTGACACCGAGAATGGCATGGTTTTTTTTATCGAAGAACACAACGCAACTGACATTTAACCAGAACATATAGTTGCCAGAACTCTGGACAAGAATTAGACGAAAAATTGTCGAATCCAACCAGATGAGAGTATTGTCTATTAAGTATCGATTTTGTGCTTCGGTCGACCCTGTGAGATATGACACTTCGATATCAAATGTGCTAGGGGCTTGGAGGCAATGGTGAAGATGCATATCAATAGTAGATCATCATTTGTTAAGTTATATATGGAATTTTCAAGGCCAGATGAAGGCCTTCGAACATTGACATATGTTCCTGTTCGAAAGGCCAAAACGGTTGAAAATACTGATGTCCAATGGCATAGTTGTGTGGCGGGTTCACCACTTTGTTAGAAAGTTCACATTATGATATCCCTGAATCATCGATGGGAAGACACTCATCCATCTTAATCTTAGATTTCAACCGCGAAAGGTAAAACACTAAACAATCGAGTTTTTGTGGTAGAATTGAATACATGACCCTTGCACGGCACTCAGTTAGTGGATTAGACATGAACTTTGATCAATCAATGTTTAACACTGGGAATACTTATTGGGAATAACATCAACTTCCAGCGATTACCAATCGACAAGTGATTCTGGATGTTTCAACAACTATACGAGAAGGGATGATGTACTCTCTATGACGTGTACTGATGAGGGGACATTCAACACGACAAATATTGGTGGGTCAAATAATGAAAATGACAATGAATCCAATGCCGATCCAATTCGGGAGCTCAGTGCCAACGGTTCAAAAATTGTATTATTTTCTAAATCGGAGCCTGTTCTAACTGAACCAAAAGGCAGTGAATGGGGTGAAGCTGAAGAAGAAGAAGAAGATTCATGGTTCACGGCGTACTCGTTTCCAGTGCACATGCACAATGTCGACCTATTGGCAGAAGATGGGTTAAAGTTTGCAGAACTACCGCATAGGAGATCGGGCCACGCAAGTTCTTTATTGGATTCGGGTAATTTGGAAGCGGGTAAAGAGTTTTTCCACTAAATAAGGTTTTGTCACTACAGTGAAGCGATACAACATTAAGATGGTTTAGTCCTATACACCGATAGGATAACGAGTGGACTCTCCGTTAGTGCCTGAAACAAAGATGGCCCATACGTCGTCGTCGGTATCGTTGTCATCAGAAAAGTAGATGGAATGGGCATGTAATACATCGGGGACAGATGTCTAAAAGTCCAACCTGGCATATGATTAGAAGCAGAAAAATGTAGTGAAATATATGGTTCTTGTGTGAAGATGATAAGGTTAGAATATGCTCCAGAATAAGACAGTACATACTAATCAGTGGGTGGTGTGGGCATCGGTGATGCGACTATCGTTGTCGGTTCTTGTGTGGGCGTTGATGATTAACCTATCTCGCCAATCCTTGGATTTAAAGGGGGTTGTCGTGGCCTACTCGGATGGGGATGTCGACCCCTCACCTCTTCGCCCAACAAATATGGCTGGCCATAGATCTTAAACCATGGTATGTACTCCGGATCGCATGCTAACTCCGAAATGACAATAGGTTTGCAAGAAGGTAAGAAATCATACTGATTATTCCACATTTTGATATGTTAGGAGTGGAATACCAACCAATTCTCATCCAACCGCCGCAAGTCGATAGGATGTAGATTATCAAGGATTTGAGGTGCCACAGGAATCGGTTGTCGAAATCTGAACTATCGCCACACTCTATCGGTCTCGTGCATCTCGATGATAACATACACTACCAACAGGAACTTTGATACGATCACACTCCGGAGTGCATCTAGCTCGAGCAAGGATCCTATAGTACTGCCCCAAGGACCGATTACACGAGCTCGTGCTAAGCAATTCAAGGAAGCCATTTCGGCTTTAGTCCATCAAATATGGAGCGGGACGTTGGTTGGAAACATTGAGCAAGCTTGGACCAGCTCCACGGTTTCACCATGCAATTTTTTACAAGCTAACTTCAGCTTTATTTTAGCTCCATGACTTTGAATCAGCTCAAACTCAGCTTAATTTAGTTTATGCATTTATTTAGCTGTTGGAATAAATTAATGAGTTAGTTAAATTATTTAGTTCAACTCAAATAATTGTTAAGTATTTAATTTTTTGAAATCTGGACATTTTAATTATGTATGTCAAATATGTTCTATTTTAATGCATGTTTTAATATGTCTTAGTTAGTACATATCATAAATTTGTTCAGCTCATTACATCGTTTTAATGTGTCTTAGTTTCAACCAAATTAAAGTACAAGTTTAATGTGTCTTGCTGCTGCCAGATTTTAATGTGTCTTGCTGCTGATTTTAATGTGTCATGACCTGATTTAATTTGTTGAATTTAATTGTTCCAGGTACATACAATGGACAACATGAATGTTAGGATGATGATTAATGCTAAGTAGCTGATGATTTCTTTTCCCAAGCTGACCAGCAATCTCTCCAAAATAGCCTTAAAAACATTCACACTTGTTGGAAAATCCCTTTCACACTTGTGGCCATTCGGTTTTGAGTTTTCACACACAAATGGCTAATCAATTCCGTGTGTTCACACTTCATGGTTGTTGAAGAACCCAATCTGGTCATTAAAACTCCCAAGTCTATTCAGCTGATCAAAGCAGCCTTTTAAAGCTCATAAAAGACCTTGGCCAAACCTAGCATGTTCCATTCAGCTCATTAAACACTTCAATTACTTTCAGCTAATTTCAAAGCCTCTAGAAGATGGCTATTGGCATCCTCAATGCACAAGGAAGCTACCTGGAAATTTCAAGGAAATTTCAGCTCATTAAAGCTGAACACAATTGTCTATTCATTTGCTTAATTGTCCAATCGGCTAGCCATGTATTTGAGCTATAAATATGAAGATCATTAGTTGTATTTTAGACTTTTGACACCTTGAATGAAATATTGCTATTTTGTGAGATTTCTTTCTCTCAAATTTCATCTGAGACTCAGCTTGACTTATCTTCTAGTCAGTGGCGTCATCCTGCTTCTTATTCCGAACTTACCACTCGAGTAGTGTGGCGTTCACCCCAATTCATACCTTTGGTTCTTACTTTCCTAAGTAACGGGTCAAGGTTTATCATACCATCCAAATCACCTTAAGAGTCCTATACTATAAGATTCGATTCGACACTCGTTTATATTATATAGTTCAAATTTAAATAAATAGACATCTCATCTTCCGATCTAATAGAAGTCGTATATCTTGAAGCTCAATAGGTAATCCCACGTGACTCGACCCATGGTTCTACCTATTTAAATAACTTGTTAGCATAATAATTTAAATTTAAATTAATTTTATTATGATAATATCTAATGAATTTTACCTTATTATAAGTGGGAATGTATACGGGTAGTTCGCTCGAAGACGTAAAAATGACAACCAATATAGCGTCCATGATTGCAATAGTACAATGCTACCACCAATTTTGATTTTTAGTGGTTGCGTCGCCCAACACATCTCCTAGTACAATGTCGCCAACATAGGGGACCTCTACTGAGTTCGTCTGCTCCTCTAAAGTCGACGAGTTTCAACAGTCACCTTAGATGGACGAGTGTTCGTGACTTGTCCAACATTAGGATGCCTCCGATGCTCTAAAGGACGTACGCCCGAGCATGTTGTTCTCTTTCGACTTCAGTCAAATACTCATCTAGCCCCACAAAATTTCTTCGTAACCAACTCATTTCGATCCGACCTCTGTAAATCATCTTCAGAACTGAACCCAAAAGTTCACCACATACGCCTCCCCAATCAGCAGAGTAAACAGACCTGGTAACTACCGACCCATCCACCAGTACCCCAACTGTAAATGCACATCCTCCAGAATGATAGTACACTCGCCACATGGAAGATGGAATGTATGCGTCTTGGGTCTCCACCTTTCCACCAACACGCTTATGAGTTTGGGGTCCAACTTACACCCCCTGCCTACAAAGGCCACGTGCCAAAAATCGGCTTTCCTCAAGTATGGTTCGATCAACGGTGATGGAGGAGCAGGTAAATTACGGATATAGCATTATTAAAATCAATCTTCTGCCTATTTATTTAAAAAATCTACAAAATATTAAGTTAAAATATAACAATGAAATAAAAAAAATTAAACAAAATTGAAATTTATTAAAAATATTCTTACCATTTGCAATTGATTGAAGAAAATGTGCTTGTCATCATGACGGATTAGAGAACTGGCCACTGCTAATTATAGAACATGAATTAATTTTTAATAAAAAATATAATCTAGATAGAAATAGAATTTAAGTAAAAAATTAAGAGAGAATTTTGAGAGAATATTGTGAGAAATGAGTAAGGGTGAGGGTATTTAATTAAATAAATTATTAAAAATTCATAAAAATAAATTATTAAAAATTCATAAAAATAAACATAGAGAAAATAGATTCAATCACTTGTTTAATAGGTTTTGAACAATTCGTAAATAATTTTTTACTCTAATCAATTTTCAATTTAATCAATCAATCCAGTCCAATTTAATAAAGAGAACATGAAAAATTAAAAAAAAAACAAAACAAAACAAACCAAAAAACAGGCATCACAAAATCAAGCTAAAACAATATGTAAAGTAATTTGCATGTATCTATTTTAATAGTAGTTATAGATTATAGATATGAGATCATTGAAGAAGTTTAAAAGACATGTGGTTGAACTTGAAACGTGGAGGAGGGTCAGGTTAATCCTAAAGTCAGTCCAAGAAAATCACAATTCAATACATCACCCAGAATGATTAGTACCCATCATGATCACTGCTTACCTTGCTTATTTGGCCCATACCTTTAATTCTCAACAGCTTGCTACGGAGGATGAAAATGAAACATCCTAGATATGGTGGCATCATTAAATGTGTTTTATATCAACCTGAAATTTACACCATCTTTTCTCGGATTATTATTCTTAACTTTTATATATATTTTTTCATATTAATTTAAAATTTGTAAATAGATTTTTTTTATGTAAAAAACAAAACGTTATAAATCAGTAAAATTGAATGTTGCGAAAAAATGACGAAAAGAAAGATTCAAACTGGCACTGAAAAATAAATACGATGAGAGGTGGTGGTGATGAAAGCAATAGATAAATTAAGAAGTAGTTGTTAGGATTGTTTTAGAGAAATTTACAAGAGAATTTAAAATACACTTTAAGTTTAACTAAAAAGATTAAAAGCTCCAAATGAAACATTCAAGCCTCTATTGGTTATTACTGCACAATTATAGAAAGAAAGAAAAAGAATGATTGGATAATGGGATTTAAAGAAATTACAAATACTAGAAATCCTACACGCATATGCGTGTGAAACCATAGATTTAGAACACATATTGTGTTTAAAAATAACCTGTATGATTTGAAACTAATTAATCATAATAACACATTAATTATGTGTGATATTAAAATAAAAATTAGATTGAATTACAAATAAAACGAAATTTAAACACATAAATATATCATATTAATAAATTACGCATATTAAAATAAAAACGTACGACAATTTAAAACGAAACTTTGGTTGAGGGGTAAATTTAAAATTTTATTAATACAATTGGTGTGGGTTCAAATCCCACCACATTTTTATTGGTTTTTGTTTAAATGAAAAGACTAAAATACCCTCAAATAGTATAACCTATTTTAATTGCAAAAGAGCATTTCTATAATTTTCCTAACCGAGTTGGTGATTCGACTAAGGGTAACACTAACTCAATAAAACACTTAATAAATAGTACATATTACATGAAAGTTTCACTCAGGTATTATTTTTAATAAACAAAGTGTTACTTGTATGTTTAAATACAAAAGTACATTTTGTTTAACTAGGAGGAAAACACGTGTTTCATGGAAATGTAAGGTTAAAAGTGTACATTTTAACAATATCCATATTCTAAGTCTCCAAATCATGCTTTCTAAGACATTTCAATAATGGAGTAATTTAGGAATCTTGCCAACCCTTTAAAGGTTTTTTGTTTGGATGAAAAAAAGGTTCACTTCATAAAATAAACACAATCAAAATACAGTACAACAATGACATTCAGCCAAAAACAATGACTCCAAACAACCAGGATCCCAAACATAAGAGGTCAACTCTTCTAAAAGCATAAATAGAGGAGGGATCATTACCATTCACATAGGTGTTAGCATTAATGTTTTCCACTAATGAAAAACATTAGTGCGTATGATCTTCATTACCGAATGGCTTTCATTTTTACTAGAAACTTTGTTTACAAGAAAGGGAGAAAAACAATAAAGCACGTTTTGAGAAAGAGCCAAGCATCACCAACCGCTAGCCGGGAGACGCCGGAGGAATCTGAAAATTCGAGCCACCCCAAACAGGTCAGCCACCAGCGCACCAAGCCCAAATCAGAAACCATACAACTACTACAAAAGACGGCGGAAATGTTGGAATATGACGGAACAAAACAAAAACAAACTTTTGAAGGTTAGTTACACAACTTTTACATAGTTGCATGTATTTCCAACAACATTTTTAAGTAATTCAGAATTATGCACGCTATTGCATATCAAGAGCATCCCATGTTATGGAGTGGTTCATCAAGAAGTGTTGTAACCAAGATAAAAAGTATAAAAGCATTAGTAATAAAAATAAATATTTACATCCATCAAAAACGAATGTGTAACTTGTAACATTAAAAGAAAAAGAACTCCAATGAAAATATATAATACTATTTTCTTTGGAACAGCCGAATATTTGAAAAAAAAATGCTGGTGGAGGATCCTCGTTTTGGGAAAGAGGCATTGGCATGGATACAATAAACAGGCAGTGAGAGTGCTTTTGGGGTCCCAATGCTTCCATGCGTCAGTAGAAAACAAAAATGTATGGTGGACCAAATTTAGCACTAACAAATCCTAGATTCTACCCTTTTCACCATTCACTGACGGATCGATTTCCCACTCAATTATCTATTTCACTGAATTTCAAGTGCAGCATAGATTTATATTGCATCATGGAGCGGGATGCCATTGTTAATGAAATTTTGGACGGTGTCTCATGGTGTGTATGTGTCCTTTCGTCACTGTTATCTGGTGATGGGTTGGGTGGCAAAAGCCACTAACACCTTGTCCAGT